>NC_139330.1:127500-140000 GCF_056507025.1 Lutjanus erythropterus
TAGTTAATTATATTGATTGGTCATCTGATCTGTTCATTGATTGGTCAGCCCACCTGTGAGGCTTCACCCGTGGGCGGGGACGGCTCAGTGTGACACGCCCCCTCGTGGTACTCCTCCCTGCAGTCTCTGCAGAAGACAAAGCCACAGCCGAGCTGTCTGTCACACTCCACCCTCCTGCTGTCATCAGGTGGGAGGAGCCCCGCCCCGCAGCCAGGTGACGGACACATCAGCCCTCCAATCATCAGCAGGCACTCCTCCGCTCCGTACTGCAGGTACCGCCCATACTGAGAGACAGACCAACTCATCAGGCTCAAATCAGAGGAAACATATCTGAAAAGACGCGTGAAGAGGAAACACTCACCTGATCGTCTCCCAAAACCCTGAAATGATGCAACTCTCTGATAAGAGACTCGGTGCAGCCGGCTGGAGACACAAACAAACACATTTTATCACATGTATTGATCGCATGGGTCAGCTGATCGACACAGTTTCAATTCTGAAATAAATCCTGATGTAACGACGACCTGAAGTCTCGACTGGAAGAATGAAGATGAAAAACAGTCGATAATGATGACGACAGCTGTCAGGTGTCAGTTTTCAGATGTCAGGTGTCAGTTTTCAGATGTCAGGTGTCAGTTTTCAGCTGTCAGGTGTCAGTTTTCAGCTGTCAGTTTTCAGATGTCAGGTGTCAGTTTTCAGCTGTCAGTTTTCAGATGTCAGGTGTCAGTTTTCAGATGTCAGGTGTCAGTTTTCAGCTGTCAGGTGTCAGTTTCCAGCTGTCAGTTTTCAGATGTCAGGTGTCAGTTTTCAGATGTCAGCTGTCAGTTGTTAAGCGACAGATGACAGACTTCAGGTGACATTTGTTGGGTGTCAGTTTCAAATGATGTTATGAGGTGACATTTATCAGTTTCCAGGTGACAGTTGAGATGAAGCAGGTGACAGATGACAGTTTTCAGATGTCAGCTGTCACATGGAAGATGCTGATGTTATTGTTTGTATAATAAAGCCTGTAAACAAACATCAGATGCTAACAAACAGTTAATTAACTCTGCAGATTATAAACTCACCAGCACATGGCAGTGAGTAGCCAATTACAGCATCGTAAACAAACTGATGCTCGTTCAGTCGAGTCTGACAGTAACGACGGAAACAGTCAACACAGATCACATGACGCTCCGGACACTGGAAGACCAGGACCACGTCCCTGAGAGACAGACAGAAAAAAAGACAGTTTTATCTACTGACAGCAGTCAATAAAAACATGTTCAGTTTAATAGAATTGATTGTGTGTGTGTGTGTGTGTGTGTGTGTGTGTGTGTGTGTGTGTGTGTGTGTGTGTGTGTGTGTGTTAGTTACATGATGTCGGTGCAGGCAATACAGGGCACGTCTCTGCTGTTGGTCATAATGAGGTCCAAGGCCACAGAGAGGTCATCATCTGAGGTCGGATGGGACGCACACTTCATGTAGAACTCCTGCACGTGCGCACACACACACACACACACACACACACACACACACACACACACACACACACACACCTCATAAACACACAAAACTGAGACTGTCATATTAGACCAGTGGTTCCTAAACTGGGGGGTGGACCCCCTTGAGGGGACACAGAAGGCCAGGAGCAAAATAAAGAGTGAAACACAGTTGAATGAAAATGATCCATGATTCTATTCTGCCAACATTATTTCACCAAAATGTAACTTTGAATCAGTTTCATCCTCAGTTATTGTTAAAGATAAGATAAATATTTTGTTATGTTTTGCTTCTGAAAGGGCGACATTGCCAGAAAAAGTTTGGGAACCACTGTATTAGAGGGACATATTAGCTCCACCCACTTACTGCTTCGTTACCATGACAACCATCTGATTGACACACGCCATGGATCCGACCTCTGAGGAGAACATCATCCCAACAAGATGGACCCTGAGAGACAGAGAGAGAGAGAGAGAGAGAGAGAGAGAGAGAGAGAGAGAGAGAGAATTCATCATCACCACTATCCTAACAGTCACAACAGTGTTTATATTGTGTTATAACAGTGTTATGATTGCATTACAATAGTATAATATGTTATAACAGCACAAATACTACATTATAACAGTAAATACTGTGTTATAATTTGTAATAACAGTGTAAATACTGTGTTATAACATAGTATAAAGGACAGTAAGTACTGTTCTCACCCTGCTGAGTGTCAGTGTCGTCTGTTTGCAGCTTCGACAGCGAACTCTCAGTTTTCCAGGTTGAACCGACCGGCAGCTCTTACAGTACACAAAGAATGTACTGCAGGTACGCACACCTGTACACACGAGTACACACAGTCAGAGTACTACTACTGACAGAATACTGCAGTACTGACACTGAAGGGACCAACTCTGACCTTTGACACCTGCAGCCCGTGCCTCCTCCTCTCGTGCCTCCTCTGCTCCTCCGTCGCTCCCCTTCAGGATCACGGCCAGACCGGAGGAGGTGGAGGGGAGGCGTGAGGAACTGAGGTCCAGCCTGGTCAGACTGTCCTGCTCCTCCTCACCTCCTCGAGCCAGGCGCTCCTGCAGGAGGAGCAGCCGGGAGGAGGAGGAACCCGATGGAGGAAGGACGACATGGACGGTGCTCTGCTCCGGGAGGTCACACCCCTGAGAGGAGGAGGAGAAAACAATTAGTAACCACGAGGAGGTGAGGACTCCTCCATCCTCCTCCTCTCTACACCCTCTCTGTTTAGTTCTTGACCTCACCTGTAGTGTGGAGGTGCTCCTCAGCTCCCTCCCAGCAAACAGCACCCTCAGCTGCTCCGGTCGGACTCCCTGCTGGCTCCCCACCACCTCCTTCAGCTCAGCCACGCTCGCCTCCTCCTGCAGCTCCACCGCCACACCTGGGCCCAGGTTATACCGCACAAACACTGAGAAGACACGCAGGTGACAGGTGTCAGTTATCAGGTGACAGGTGTCAGTTATCAGGTGACAGGTGTCAGTTATCAGGTGACAGGGGTCAGTTATCAGGTGACAGTATCAGTTATCAGGTGACAGGTGTCAGTTATCAGGTGACAGGGGTCAGTTATCAGGTGACAGGGGTTAGTTATCAGGTGACAGGTGTCAGTTATCAGGTGACAGTATCAGTTATCAGGTGACAGGTGTCAGTTATCAGGTGACAGGGGTTAGTTATCAGGTGACAGGGGTCAGTTATCAGGTGACAGTATCAGTTATCAGGTGACAGGTGTCAGTTATCAGGTGACAGGGGTCAGTTATCAGGTGACAGGTGTCAGTTATCAGGTGACAGTATCAGTTATCAGGTGACAGGGGTCAGTTATCAGGTGACAGGTGTCAGTTATCAGGTGACAGTATCAGTTATCAGGTGACAGGGGTCAGTTATCAGGTGACAGGTGTCAGTTATCAGGTGACAGGTGTCAGTTATCAGGTGACAGGTCTCAGTTATCAGGTGACAGGTGTCAGTTATCGGGTGACAGATCTCAGTTATCAGGTGACAGGGGTCAGTTATCAGGTGACAGGTGTCAGTTATCAGGTGACAGGTGTGACATGTTTAGGCTGAGGGGTGTAACAATAAATAAATGTAACCAGGTGAAAAAGTAAATAAGGGAGAACTGAGATAAACAAAGGTTCTTTTTATTTAAAAATTATGTGCAAAATGGAGTAAAGCAAACAAAACAAAATGTTTAATCTGTTAAACCAAACAACACCTATAAATGAGATCATACACACAAAAGACAGTGAGCGTCCCTGCAGGCCAGAGTGTCTCACAAAAACACACACAGAGACAACGAGGGACACTAAGAACAGGAGTGTCTCTGCTAACCGAGGAGGCCAGCAAGACTCCTACACAGAACACCACAAGCAGTCCAGTCTGCCTCTGCAGCTGCACAGGGAGGAGGGGCAGAACCTGGGAACAGGAGAACTCAGGAACACACAGACACATGACACCGGGGACAGTTGTTCTGTGGCAGGCGACACTTGTCCGGTGACACATGTCAATTGTGTGGTTACAGGTGTCAGTTTACAGTTGTCAGGTGACATTTATCGTGATCACAGTGCGGCCAAATGCAACATCCAAACTGCAGAACCTGAACTAACTCAGAACTTTATGAAGAAGGAAAAATGTGAGAAAACATGATTATAATGAGGTTCTGTAGAGCGGAAGAGGCGTTCTGACCTTTAAATCTGGTTCTTAAGATAAAAGAAAACATGTTTGTTTGGTTCAGATTGGGTCAGAGAGAGCTGCTCATCAACCTGCAATAGAACTTACTGGAACAGACGAACCCAATAAAACCACCTTACATCACAGTGGAACCTGGCAGAACTCAGGTACTCAGTAGAACCACAGTAAAGTTCAGCAGAACACAGTACAACCACAATAAAGCTCAGTACAGTGGTCACTGGAATCACAGTAAAGCTCGGTAGAACCCAGTAGAAACACAGTAAAGCTCGGTAGAACCCAGTAGAAGCACAGTAAAGCTCGGTAGAACCCAGCAGAAGCACAGTGAAGCTCGGTAGAACCCAGCAGAAGCACAGTGAAGCTCGGTAGAACCCAGCAGAAGCACAGTGAAGCTCGGTAGAACCCAGCAGAAGCACAGTAAAGCTCGGTAGAACCCAGCAGAAGCACAGTGAAGCTCGGTAGAACCCAGTAGAAGCACAGTGAAGCTCAGTCGTTCTCTCACCGATCATCGCTCCGTTCGTCCTTCAGTCTCCATCATGACATCATTCGTGTTTACAGTCTGCTGGCCGCGGTGCACTCTGGGTATTATAGTCTCGTAGGCGCATAAACGTTATAACCGTCCCTCTGTCGAACTACAGTGCGGTGTGTCGCGCAGAGATGATGTCACAGAGCAGCAGGAAGTGTGTGTGTGTTCATGAATTTTAATAAACTTGTTTTTTTGTCTTCTTCTTCTTTGTGTTTCTTCTCCTCGGAGCCGCAGCTGGAGCTCAGCTCTCAGTACCGGAACATTACCGGAATATAACCGGCTTTTATCCTTCATCACAGTCCCGTCAGTGTCTCCAGATGATGGACAGTCCGGACTGTAGCGTCCTGCAGCGGAGGACCGAGACCACCGGGACCACCGGGACCACGGTAAGACACCGACACGTCAGTCACAGACCTGCGGCTGCTGCAGGGGGACAGAACACAGGAACACACAGGAACACTGAGGAACACACATGAACACTGAGGAACACACAGGAACACTGAGAACACAGGAACACTGAGAACACAGGAACACTGAGGAACACACAGGAACACTGAAGAACACACAGGAACACTGAGGAACACACAGGAACACTGAGAACACTGAGAACACAGGAACACTGAGGAACACACAGGAACACTGAGAACACAGGAACACTGAGGAACACACAGGAACACTGAGGAACACAGGAACACTGAGGAACACACAGGAACACTGAGGAACACAGGAACACTGAGGAACACACAGGAACACTGAGGAACACAGGAACATCTGGACGGTGTTTATGTCGTACATGAAGCTGAGTTCAGGTGCAGTGGGACATCTCACTACATTACTGCTCCTGATTAATGTCAATAATCAGGTATTTGACTGGTGAAACGTCACAGCTGTGGTCATGATGTCACTTTTAAAAGCTGATGTCACAGAGAGCCGCCGGCCAATCACGAATTATAAAACAGTCATTCAAACAGCGATGAAACAATCAAATAAATTATAATTTAATGTTTATTGTGATTTCAAATCAATACAGAGATTGATCACATTGTGAACAGATTTGAATCAAATATAATTTGACAAAGAGAAATAAAATCAAAGATTCTGATTATAGATTCAGAGTTGATCATCAGACTGAATGAGTTGTGATTTAATCGTTTATTTTGTAAATATTTGTTTATTGAAAGATGCTCACTAGGATTCGATATATAAAATCAATAAACGGTGCAGTCAGACCTTTTCCACAGCAGCCATGTTGATATGAAACAGTAATCACAGGTATTGATCATTCAGGTCCCGTTCCATTTAGTGTAGCAGAGCCTCTCCTGTGAGTCAACATGAACAGCAGCTGCATCCTGTTGGTTATGTTCCAAACATCAACAATTTTACACAAAATCTTAATTATAAAATGATTTCAGTAATTAAATAATGATTTTATTGTTCCTCCAGCGTCTCTGATCAGAACTGTGTCCATAGAAACGGTCCGACCTTACACTGCTGTAACCAACCAATCAGAACCGAGTGTTTAACAGAGCGCTGTAATAAAAAACAGATTCATTTATTTTTATAAAATGTCAGATATCATTTTGATCCCTTTAGTTTTCATTATTCTTTTCCTCCTGTTGCTTTTGAAGACAGAAAAGAAGAAAGAAAAACTAAAAACTATAAAGATAAAAAAGAAATGAATAAAAAAGAAATACAAACAATTATTTATCCTTTTTTTATTCCTCTTTATGTGTGTGCATTCATTTCCTTATTCTGTCACAGATTTAATGTGTTTCACGCAGAAATTCAGAGAAAATGATTGTTTCTGTTATTGAATCTCCGTCAGCTTCAGTGATTCACGTCCAGATATCAAACATGAAGATCATCACAGACGAAAAGAAAACAGACAGAAACAAATAAAACAACAGACAATAAGAAAAGTGCAGGTTTGACATGTTGGTTTGTGTCGCTGCAGTTCCACAGTGTGACCTGAAGGAGGCGCTGCAGGCTGATTCTGACCCTCCAACACGCTGAACAGGACTCACTTTCATATCCTGGCTGTGTACTGTTACCAGTAACTAAGTACATTTACTCAAGTACTATTTTAAAGTACTTGTCATAAAACCAGTAAGAAGCAGAAATACTACACTCTAAAAATACTCCTGAATACAAAATGTAACTAAAAGTAGATAAGTGTTATGAGTAAAATGTACTTAAAGTATCAAAAGTATAAGAATGTCACAGTAACTCACTCATCTATATTATCCTCTTTTTATCACTAATGAATCAATACAAAGGATTTTAATGCTGTATACTTCTGGGTAGATCAGTAATAGATTACTGGATATTGTATCCATATAATGTGTGTGGTTTTTTGTAAAAAGTAACTAGTAACTCTTGGTGTAAAATAAATGTAGTGGAGTAAAAAGTATTAATGTGTTGACTGACAGTGAGATACACTGATGTCTCTTGCAGGTGGTGAAGGTGGAGTCGGACGTGTCGGGCGTGTCGGGCGTGTCGGGCGCGGCCGTCCTGACCTCGTCACACAACACTGAGCTTCACTTCCTGCGGTCTCGGGTTCAGGAGCTGGAGAGAGAGAAGGCGGAGCTGTCGGCGGAGAACCAGAGACTGAAGAACATGTTGGTCCAAGGTGAGTCCTTCATCACGGTCCCCTGTTCTACCTGCTCACAGGTGATCTAAGGTCATCTGATGACACGATAAAATGAAACTTTATCGACCCCTGAAGTTCACACTGATCTGGTTTAAACTTGTCAGGTTTTAATTTATATGATCTGGTTTATGCTGAGCTGATTTGATACATTTCCCAGAAATCCCTGGGCTCCTGTCCACCATGTGGCAGACATTGGGCCAGACCAACGGTCAACACTCCGTCTCCATGGCAACAGGCAGGAGCGACAGTTACACTCCGTACTCGCATCACCACCACTCAACCAATCAGGACGGAGAGCTCAGCCCGCAGGTGTCCTTCCAGAAGATCCAGGAGGAGCTGAGCGGGGACATGCTGGAGTCCTGGGGCCCGCTGGGTTCTGAGGACGAGGAGGGGCCAGGAGGGGAAGACCTGGGCCTGGGGAGCCACATGGGGGAGGAGGCGCCGCTCTGCAGCCAGACAGACATGGAGGAGCTGAGGAGGAGCTGCTCTGAGAGCCAGTGTACCGCTGGACCCGCTAACGGACAGGTCTGATCCAGTTTACATCGAAACTGGTTTAATATGATCTGATTTACACTGAAAGTGGTTTGATATGATCCAGTTTACAACAAAAAGGAATCAGTTTGCACCAAAATTTGTTTAATCATTTCTTCTTGACACTGAAACTGGTCAAATCTGAACCGGTTTCCACTGAATATGGTGTACTTTGAAACTGGTTTAATCTGATTTGATGTGGTCTGATCTGGTTTTAACCTGGTCTGTTGATTGATCTGGTCCAGGTGAGCCAGGTGGAGGTGTATCCCGGTTCTGGTGTTCTCTGTGAAGTCCGCTCGTGGCAGGCAGCCAATCAGGCGCAGTCTCCCACGGCGATGGCCCGGACGCTGCTGATGGGTGTTTTTGACATGAACACGCTGATGAACAGTAACCTGCGAGGTGGGCGGAGCCGGCGACCCGCTTTCCAACCACAACGCAGCGCACTCGACCCGCACAAGATCAACGCCATCTTCAGTAGGTTCAGAAAATTCACCAAAATGTTCCTTTAATTCTGTCCTTCGTCTCTGTGACAGTCTTACTCTTCTCTTCCTCCCTCTGTTTCTCAGACGCCATCTTGGCTCGGTTTCCTCTCGCCAAGAAAGGAGTCATCGGCTCTGGGATCAACTCCAAACTGTCTGAGATCCGTTTCCGCTTACGGAGAGCCAATCAAGACCCCCGATTCGTCTGACGGACAGCTAAACGGCTCCTCCTACCTCAAAGAAAAAATGTCCCATCATCCAATGAGAAGCAGTCTGGAGCTGCTGGACCAGTGAGCAGTAGTCAGAAAGACAGACAGTTTCATTTCAACCTCTGTTCAGTTTCAGGTCAGATCTGGTTCTCGTGTCACTGAGTCAGCGACTCTGTTGTTATAGCAAACTGTCAGTGAGCTTTACGCTGCGGTGACTCGTAACCTACAATAAAACAACCACAAAGAGACAGAAAACAGCCTCAAAGAGACACAAAACAACTACAAAGAGACAGAAAAACGGCTACAAAGAGACACAAAACGACTACAAAGAGACAAAACGACTACAAAGAGAGACAAAACGACTATAAAGAGACACAAAACGACTACAAAGAGACAAAATGACTACAAAGAGACACAAAACGACTACAAAGAGACACAAAACGACTACAAAGAGACAAAATGACTACCAAGAGACACAAAACGACTACAAAGAGACAAAACGACTACAAAGAGACACAAAACGACTACAAAGAGACAAAATGACTACCAAGAGACACAAAACGACCACAAAGAGACAAAACAACCACAAAGAGACAAAACGACTACAAAGGGAGACAAAACGGCTACAAAGAGACACAAAACGACTACAAAGAGACAAAATGACTACCAAGAGACACAAAACGACTACAAAGAGACAAAACGACTACAAAGAGACACAAAACGACCACAAAGAGACAAAATGACCACAAAGAGACACAAAACGACTACAAAGAGAGACAAAACAACATCAAAAAGACAGAATGAGCACAAAGAGACACAAAATTACTACAAAGAGACAAAATTACTACAAAGAGACACAAAACAACAACAAGTAAACAAAACAGCCGCAAAGAGACAAAACAACCACACAAACTAGGTAGGTAGGTGTCTTTGTTGTCCCCTCAGGGAAATTTGTTGTGCAGCAGGAGTTTACATGGAAACGATAGAAACGGGCCACATCCTCGACAACAGCAAAACAAAAAAACAACAATATTTGTCGTCATGTTTTTTGTGTCTTCAGTTGGGACAGTTGTTGATTTTTATGTTGACTTTGTATTTTCACGTGTTACAGGCGTGTTGTGACATCATGTGATTTGATCTGTAGTTTTCATCCTGATGGTTCTTTAGATGACATCATCAACATGACATCATCAGTCCACACAAATAAAAGTCTCAATGAACGACACTTTGGACGTTTCCTCATCTTGCAGCTTCACACCTCCTTCTCCAGGAATGTGTGTGCGTGTGTGTGTGTGTGTGTGCGTGTGTGTGTGTGTGTGTGTGTGTGTGTGTGTGTGTGTGTGTGTGTGAGAATGTGTGTGAACCGTCCATTCAGAAGCTCCATTTGAATATGAATCAGCTGTCGCCGGGTGGAAAACACCCGACACAAAGGCGTTCGCCTTGACATTCTGCTTCACCTCCCTCTCTGTCTCCCCCCGTCCTCCCCCGTCCTCCCCCGTCCTCCCAGCCTGGACTTCCTGAAACAAGGCGTCCTCCTTCATGAAGACAATCTGCTATTCTGTCCTCCTGAAAGACGCTCTGAGGACTCGCTGAGACTGCCAAGGACAGAGACAAAGACACCAGGCGGGGGGAGGTGTGGGGGGGTGGGGGTGGGGTCAAACCTCTCCTTTCAGACCACATGGAGGTCTGGACTGAACCCAGTCAGCCCACCACAGATCCAGATCTGCTCAAAGAGCACAGGAGACACTGTGGTGGGACATTTCTATTAAACATCTCTTTGATTTTAATATATAATAAATATGTGACAGCACATAAAATAATAACTAAATAATAGATAAAGAGTTAATCATGAAGGTTTATACTGAAGAGACAAAGTGATTCCAAAAACATTTCCTCTGATCTTTGTTCATAAATATATAAGTGACTTTGTCCAGTTTTTCAACCAAGAAAGAAAACGTGAGGTTTGTCCACCACAGAGCCGTGGACACGCGTCAACCACTTTTATTTCTTTATTACACTCAACAAAAATAGAAAACAACACTTTGTTTTCTTCCATTTTTCATGAGTCCAAGTCAAAGATCTCAGACGTCTTCAGTCCTCACATTAAGTTCTACTGATGTCCGTTTCCTCCTGCTTCATATTTACTTTCATTAATCTTATAGCCTGAGATCTGAATATGTTCTGATAAAGATTCATCCAGTGACGTCAAATAAACAATCACATCTGCATAGATTCAAATTCATCCTGTTTTTTCTTTATATTAACTCCTTTAATCTGAAACATGTCCACAAAAACACTGTTATTATTTTTCTCTATTTTTGGATTAGCAGATTGCAAATGTAATTGGAGATAGAGTGTCCCTCTCGTCCCTTTTTGGACTGAACATTTGTTTTAGACCTGTTTTTCAACTAGTGATCAGTCTGGCAATATTTTTTCCACTAATTAATTTGTTGTATTTGGTTTATAAAATGTCATCAGCATAAAATGTTGATCAGAGTCCTCAAATGTCTTGTTTTGTCCTCAACTCAAAGATATTCAGTTTACAGAAGGACTGGATATTAACAAAAAACAATAAAGTTCAGTCAGTTTGAACATTAAATATCTTTTCTTTGTTCTGTATTCAACAAATCAGAAAGTTGCAAATCACTGCATTCTGTTTTACTCAACGTGCCAACTTTTGTTGAACTGTGGTCACAGGAGCCGTTTGTGGACGTATCAATCATGTCACATGTTTAATATTTCATATATTTAATATATAAATCAATATTAAACATGTGACAAACAGCACTAATATTCACCACCTGGCTTCAACTTTAGCTTTAACCTCAGAAGAAAAGCAGAAACAAACTTGTCATCTGCTCTGATTTTCATCTTTAGTGTGAAAATAAAACCTGATCCAGGATCTGATCTGAGAACAGCAGCAGTTACATGACAGAACTTTTATTTTAGGTGAACTATTCCTTTAATTAAATCCCCTTCACAATAAAAGCTTCTTCTGGTTGATTTGTGGAGTCTCTGCTGGTTCATTAGTCTGGCTCAGTCTAAAACCTGGACCAGGACCAGTCGGGACCTTTCCCAGGACCTCCTCCATCCATCACACCGCAGGACTGAGTACAAATACTACAGATACTGCAGGCTGAGAGTACTCTGAGTCTATTACTGAAGAAAAACTACTAACACTGCAGTCTGACTTTAAAACATAAAACAAAATTACATAAAAATGAACTTTATGAAGACGTTCTGGTTCTGATTGATCCGTTAAAGAACATGAGAACATGAGAACATGAGAACATGAGAACATGAGAACATGATGAACTCAAATCTCCAGTCAGGAAAAAATATACAACCAAAGAACACAAATGATCTTTAAAGAACCGGGTGATTGTCTTTATTGTGTGTGTGTGTGTGTGTGTGTGTGTGTGTGTGTGTGTGTGTGTGTGTCTGTGTGTGTGTGTGTGTGTGTGTGTGTGTGTGTGTGTCTGTGTGTGTGTCTGTGTGTGTGTGTGTGTGTGTGTGTGTGTGTGTGTGTGTGTGTGTCTCTGTGTGTGTGTGTGTGTGTGTGTGTGTGTGTGTGTGTGTGTGTGTGTGTGTGTGTGTGTGTCTCTGTGTGTGTGAGTGTGTGTGTGTGTGTGTGTGTGTGTGTCTGTGTGTGTGTGTGTGTGTGTGTGTGTGTGTGTGTCTCTGTGTGTGTGTGTGTGTGTCTGTGTGTGTGTGTGTGTGTGTGTGTGTGTGTGTGTGTGTGTGTGTGTGTGTGTGTGTGTGTCTCTGTGTGTGTGTCTGTGTGTGTGTGTGTGTGTGTGTGTGTGTGTGTGTGTGTGTCTCTGTGTGTGTGAGTGTGTGTCTGTAACAGATTTTATAAAAACAGGAGATTCATCAGTCTGATGTTTAGATCTCTGCACACAGACGGACGTTTGTTTCCTTTTGTTCTTTTGTTT
>NC_139330.1:145000-155000 GCF_056507025.1 Lutjanus erythropterus
TATGATGACTGGTCAAATTTGGGAAAGGTTGCATTGATTGGAAAGAAATGCAAGGTTGTGCAGAACTCATGGGAAGGACTTGAATTTGTGTCAGTTGTTGGGAACATCACAACTTCCTGGAGGGATTGATTAGCATACAGTCTTAGTATTGATTAGCTGTTTAGTGAATGATCATTTTAAACAGGACGTTGCCCTGCAGTATGAAATGATGCTCAGCCACAGCTCCGTGTGTTCAGACACGTCACGAGGCTCCACACATGGTCCAGATGTTTGTGTTATGTTCCGACAGTCCCTGAAAACACGGCAGTCCGTCCTGCAGAACAGACGTTCTCTGTTCTACATTTCACTGGATGCAAGTTTAGCAAATTTAGTGAGTGCAGGATGAGTCATCAAGAGTTTTTAATTGTTTTACAGGAAAAGAAAAACTGTGAAATACTGAAATATAGAAAATGGAGTATAGGTGGTGTATAGATCAATACATGTGATAAAAACACAAAAACACTGATATTGACTTGATGGAAACTCTAAAAACATAAAGAAAATCCCAAATCCAAACTCAACAAAAGTCCCAAATCTCAACTCCAACTCGATTCTTCAGTCTTTTGAGGACAAGTCCAAGTCAAGTCTCAAGTGTCTGACTTTGAGTCTTGTCAGGTGTTTTTTTTTTGTGTGTGTCCCTGAGTCTTGGCTGCAGGTACGACCTCCACGAATCAGAGGGTGGAGCTGTAGCCTGGCAGACAGAACGCAGGGCGAACAGAGCCTGTGAAACATTCTTCAGTGTGATCAGTTAGTGCTCAGAGAGACCAAGAAGAAGAAGAAGAGGAAGAGGAGGAGGTGTTGTTGTTTTATTCTTCCTCTCCTCCCCCCATCTCCTTCCTCTCCTTTCAGACCTTTTCTTCTCCTCTGTGGCTCCCAGGAGGGGGGAGGAGGGGGGAGGAGGGGGGAGGAGGGGGAGGAGGGGGGAGGAGGGGGGGGTGCTGGTTTCCATATGAAAAAGAAGTAAAACCATTAAGCCAATTAAAGAGTTTAAAGCGACAGATTCAAACTGAGAAGCTTTATTCACACTGACGCCTGGGAACTCTGACTCTCTCTCTCTCTCTCTCTCTCTCTCTCTCTCTCTCTCTCTCTCTCTCTCTTCTGTCTTCACATTTCTGTAAAAACGTTCGCTTTTTATCATTAAAAAAAAAAAATACTGCTCTGATTTTTAATAAACAAAAACAACAACATGACCTGAGTGAAGAAGGTTTGGAGGTCAAAGGTCATTTTTTACAGTGTGAAATCTTCATGGAGGATAAAAACAGCTGAATGTTCCTTTAATTCTTCTGCTCTTTGATTGGATGGTGAGTAACAGGTGAGACGTGTCACTGTAAACTGTCAAAATGAAAACTTTATGTTGATTTCACACAAACACTCATCGTTTGAGAGATCGACTTATTTTTTTAACATTCAGTCAACAAGTTTTGACTTTTGAATTAATTTTACTCAAATTTATAAAGTTGATGTTAATTAATTCAAAATCAATTAACAAAACATACACTGTGCACTTCTGAGAACTGAATGAAGTGAAATAAAGGTTGTACTCAGTGTGACTTTTAATCAGTTTAGTTTACAATAAAACAAATCATTTGTTTTCACTGAACACAACAGAAACACTTTATTACAACCAGAGTTACAGTGTTGGACACAAAAATACGTTTTGTTTTCTTTACATGAAACTGCAGAGTGTTTTTTTTTCATCTTACTATTTTCTTGTTCACTAGGTTTAGTAAAAATTAGTCAAATCATTTAATCATTTATTTTTCATGTTTCCCAGCATGCACTGTGTGAGAGTTTGAACTCTTTTACCTGATTATTTAGTTCAGTTAACTTACATTTTTAAGTTGAACCAGCCCAATATTATTTTTATTTATTTGAAATTTTATTTTTTCTTCCTATTCTTTCTATGTAATAATAATCAATGAGTGTATAGCTCTGTTACTGGTTAACTGATTAATATTCATGATAATATCACTGATTATTGATGTTTAAAAATGTTTAATGTTAATGGAAATTGAATTTTTCCACACGTATCTGTTGTTCACAAAAATAAAAGCTTGATAAAGAAAAGAATAATTTAATTTGGCTTTATTTAGAATCATATGAAAGAGATAAATTATTGATTTAGTTTTCTATCGGGATGAGATGATCAATATGTTTCTGTTAAATTTACGCTTTTATTCTGAAGGCCTCGGCAGGAAGCTGTGTGTCCTCCGGTCGGTGTGTGTGCGCGTGTGTGTGCGCGTGTGCGCGCGTGTGCGTGTGTGTGTGTGTGGGGAGGGGGTGACCGGGTGGAGCGGAGGGTTGGAGCTGCTGTTGGCCGACAGACAGCAGCTGAGCTCCGGGGAGCTGCTGTGCAGAGAGCCGGGGGACAGAGCGGAGCTGCTGGACCGTTTCTACTCTTTTTGAACTTGTTGGATTAAAACCAGAAGAAGAAGCTCCGGGATGTGGTTTGGTGTGATCTGATCTGGATTAATGTCGATGCTGTGACTGATCCGGACCCGGACCATGGTGGGGGGGGACATGGAGGGCAGAGAGAAGCCCAGACCCAGTCCGGATTATCTGATGCAGCTGATGAACGATAAGAAGCTGATGGGCAGCCTGCCGAACTTCTGCGGCATCTTCACTCATCTGGAGCGGCTCCTGGACGAAGGTGAGACACCTGGACCTGTACCTGTCTGTCTGCAGTACTCAGGGCCTGGACTACAGAACCTCAGAGGAACAAAACTACAAGTTAGAGTTTGACTGTAGTACAAAAATATCATCAGGGACATGTACTTCAAATATCAAGTAAAAGTTTTAATGACGGAGTTTACTTCAGTACTTCAGTGAAGTTTATTTAAAGTACTTCTAAATACACAACAACAATAAAAACAAGTAGAAACAGACAAAAAACAAACAAAAGAACGAGTTCAAACATTTTATTACACAAACTATTATTGACGTGATTTCATTCAGACTGCTTTGATCAATCGATCAATCAATCAGTCGATTGACAGAAAGTTAATCTGCAGCTACTTTCAATCACCTCAAGAAATAAAGGTGCTAACTAGAACCATAATGGGTTCTTCTCAGGCTTGTCCCCATGTGAGAAACGATTTTGCTTGCTGGAAGAAGCTTTTATAAAGGTTCCACTTGGAACCTTTAAATAGAGTTCTACCTGGGCTAGAACCCAACATCATGGGTTATACCAGCCCACTCTGGGGGTTCCACTCAGAACATTTCCACCTTCTAAGAGTCATAAAAAGAACCCATTCTACCAAGAACCTTTTTATATCCCAGGGGTTTTTATCAAGAACCCCCCCCCCCAACAACAAAATGTTCTAAATGAATAAAATGTTCTTTGATAAAAATGGAAATGTTCTAAACAAAGACAGTGTTGTACATGAATAACAAAATGTTCTAAATAAACAAAAACATGTTTTAAATAAATAACAAAATGTTCTAACTAAATAAAATGTTATGTTATGTAATAACAAAAAGGTCTAAATTCATAATTTATTACCAAAAAGTTTTATTTTGAAAGTCTCACCAGACATTACAGACAGATTAAAGTGAATGAAGTAAAATTATTGGTCAGTTTTCTCTGAGATGAAACAAACGTTCTGATGTGTGTCGTCACTGACAACCAAAACTCCTTAAATAACGAGTGAAGCTTCAGGTCCACAGCAAGTGACTCTCTTGTGGAGTTCAGGAGTCAGTCGTGTCTGTCGTTCAGGAGTCAGTGATGTCTGTCGTTCAGGAGTCTCGTGTCTGTTGTTCAGGAGTCAGTGATGTCTGTCGTTCAGGAGTCAGTCATGTCTGTCGTTCAGGAGTCTCGTGTCTGTTGTTCAGGAGTCAGTGATGTCTGTCGTTCAGGAGTCAGTCATGTCTGTCGTTCAGGAGTCAGTCATGTCTGTCGTTCAGGAGTCTCGTGTCTGTTGTTCAGGAGTCAGTGATGTCTGTCGTTCAGGAGTCAGTCATGTCTGTCGTTCAGGAGTCTCATGTCTGTTGTTCAGGAGTCAGTCGTGTCTGTTGTCCAGGAGTCAGTCATGTCTGTCGTTCAGTAGTCAGTCATGTCTGTTGTTCAAGAGTCAGTCCTATCTGTCGTTCAAGAGTCAGTCATGTCTGTCGTTCAGGAGTCAGTCATGTCTGTCGTTCAGGAGTCTCGTGTCTGTTGTTCAGGAGTCAGTCATGTCTGTCGTTCAGGAGTCAGTCGTGTCCGTCGTTCAGGAGTCAGTCATGTCTGTTGTTCAGGAGTCTCATGTCTGTCATTCAGGAGTCAGTTATGTCTGTTGTTCAGGAGTCAGTCATGTCTGTTGTTCAGGAGTCAGTCATGTCTGTTGTTCGGGAGTCAGTCATGTCTGTTGTTCAGGAGTCTCATATCTGTCATTCAGGAGTCAGTTATGTCTGTTGTTCAGGAGTCAGTCGTATCTGTTGTTCAGGAGTCAGTCGTGTCTGTTGTTCAGGAGTCAGTCATGTCTGTTGTTCAGGAGTCAGTCGTGTCTGTTGTTCAGGAGTCTTATGTCTGTTGTTCAGGAGTCAGTCGTGTCTGTTGTTCAGGAGTCTTATGTCTGTTGTTCAGGAGTCAGTCATGTCTGTTGTTCAGGAGTCTCATGTCTGTCATTCAGGAGTCAGTTATGTCTGTTGTTCAGGAGTCAGTCATGTCTGTTGTTCAGGAGTCAGTCATGTCTGTTGTTCGGGAGTCAGTCATGTCTGTTGTTCAGGAGTCTCATATCTGTCATTCAGGAGTCAGTTATGTCTGTTGTTCAGGAGTCAGTCGTGTCTGTTGTTCAGGAGTCAGTCGTGTCTGTTGTTCAGGAGTCAGTCGTGTCTGTTGTTCAGGAGTCAGTCATGTCTGTTGTTCAGGAGTCAGTCGTGTCTGTTGTTCAGGAGTCTTATGTCTGTTGTTCAGGAGTCAGTCGTGTCTGTCGTTCAGGAGTCTTATGTCTGTCGTTCAGGAGTCAGTCGTGTTCTCCGACCACCTTAAATGAGCTCCTCGTGTTCATTGACTCTGAACATATTTTCTGTTTGTTCAGACTCAGATTCATCTCGATTAGAGCCTTTACACAAATGTCACAAGGTCACCTGACCTGTGAGGTCACCTGACCTGCTGATCAGGAAACAGGTGGAGACACAAGAAGAAGACAGAAGAGGAACATATCCACTAAAAACATCTGGATCTGTTTGTTTGTTCCACAGATGTATAGAAAATATACACGTAGCCAACGGGTTCTGAAAATTACACACAGTTTAGTTGGAGGGGTTCTGTGTGTGTGTGTGTGTGTGTGTGTGTGTGTGTGTGTGTTGGATTTATGTGACCACTGAAGTTTCCCAGCAGCACTTGAATGCACCAGATCATATTCAGCTTCTGCTCTTGAACATCTCTGTCTCATTTTCTTCTTCTCCTCCTCTTTATGTCTCTGACCTCCCTCTGTTCATTCACTAGGTCTCTCTCTCTCTCTCTCTCTCTCTCTCATTACACTAAGTGCAGACATTCATCACTTAATTGGTCTAATTAATTAATTCAGAAGCTAAAATGAAATGAAAAGTGTGTGTGTGTGTGTGTGTGTGTGTGTGTGTGTGTGTGTGTGTGTGTGTGTGTGTGTGTGTGTGTAAGAAAAATCAATTCACCCATAATTCCCTTTGGCTGGTGTCCCTGCTGTAATGGTCTGAGCGCTGCAGACAGACAGTTAAACTGCAGAGTCTGTGTGTGTGTGTGTAAGTAATACACTCAGAAAAGAGTTATTTTATTTTATTTTATTTTATTTATTTTATTTTATTTTATTTATTTTATTTTATTTTGTGTTGGTTTGGACGTCCTTGACATTAATCTGAGGGGTGATGACAGAGACAGAAACATTTTTCTGGATGATCTGAACTCTTCTTCTCTTCTGAACATTATTACATTAAATGAAGCTCAGCGTCACTTCTTCTGTTAGCTGCCTTCATTCACAACTTTCCTTTACTCCGTCTCTCTCTTCCTCTAATCAGCTGTTTGTGGGCGTTCACCTTCATATTTACTGTCCAATCAGATTTTGCCATGGCTGTGGAAGCCAATCAGTTTGCTGCTGCCAAACTTTAAATCGCCTCTGTCTTTTCTCCAACAGTTGTCATTCAGTCAGTCGTGCAACCCTCCTCTCTCCTCCTCCTCCTCTCTCCTCCTCCTCCTCTCTCCTCTCTCCTCTCTCCTCCTCCTCCCCTCTCTCCTCCTCCTCCTCTCTCCTCCTCCTCCCCTCTCTCCTCCTCCTCCTCTCTCCTCTCTCCTCTCTCCTCTCTCCTCTCTCCTCCTCCTCCCCTCTCTCCTCCTCCTCCTCCTCCTCTCTCCTCTCTCCTCCTCCTCCCCTCTCTCCTCCTCCTCCTCCTCCTCTCTCCTCTCTCCTCTCTCCTCCCCTCTCTCCTCTCTCCTCCTCCTCCTCTCTCCTCCTCCTCCTCTCTCCTCTCTCCTCTCTCCTCCTCCTCCCCTCTCTCCTCCTCCTCCTCTCTCCTCCTCCTCCCCTCTCTCCTCCTCCTCCTCTCTCCTCTCTCCTCTCTCCTCTCTCCTCCTCCTCCCCTCTCTCCTCCTCCTCCTCCTCTCTCCTCTCTCCTCTCTCCTCCCCTCTCTCCTCCTCCTCCTCCCGTCTCTCCTCCTCCTCTCTCTCCTCCTCCTCCCCTCTCTCCTCCTCCTCCCCTCTATCCTCCTCCACCCCTCTCTCCTCCTCCTCCTCCTCCTCTCCTCTCCTCTCTCCTCCTCCCATCTCTCCTCTCCTCTCCTCTCTCCTCCTCCTCCCCTCTCTCCTCCTCCTCCTCTCTCCTCCTCCTCCCCTCTCTCCTCCTCTCTCCTCTCTCCTCTCTCCTCTCTCCTCCTCCTCCCCTCTCTCCTCCTCCTCCCCTCTATCCTCCTCCACCCCTCTCTCCTCCTCCTCCTCCTCTCCTCCCCTCTCTCCTCCTCCACCCCTCTCTCCTCCTCCCCTCTCTCCTCCTCCTCCCCTCTATCCTCCTCCACCCCTCTCTCCTCCTCCTCCTCCTCTCCTCTCCTCTCTCCTCCTCCCATCTCTCCTCTCCTCTCCTCTCCTCCTTCTTCTTTTACTCTTAGTATTTCCTGATTGAAATAAGAAAATAAAGTATTTTATTAAAAAGGTAAACAGGAAGTAGATTCTGAATCAAAGAGTAAAAGATCAAACAAACCAAAGACAAAAAACTCATAAACAACTGCAAACATCTGCCTTTAGTCTTCAGTGTGAAAGTGTCCAATCAGTATTCTGTCCCGGGTCACATGACTCTGCAGTCCTTACAGGTATTTATCAGCTCCAATCAGCTGTGATGTAAACATGAAACTTTTAATGGACACGATCATTTTCACACGTTTCAGCTCGTCAGCTTTGCTGCTTGACTCGGTTAGACTGAGCTTGACTCGGTTAGACTGAGCTTGACTCGGTCAGACTGAGCTTGACTCGGTTAGACTGAGCTTGACTCGGTTAGACTGAGCTTGACTCGGTTAGACTCGGTTTAACGCAGCTTTAGTCGGTTAATGTGTGTGTGTGTGTGTGTGTCTGTGTTAAAATGTGTGTTAACGTGTGTGTGTGTTAAAATGTGTGTGTGTGTTAACGTGTGTGTGTGTGTTAACATGTGTGTGTGTTAACGTGTGTGTGTGTGTTAAAATGTGTGTGTGTGTTAACGTGTGTGTGTTAATGTGTGTGTGTGTGTGTTAAAATGTGTGTGTGTGTGTTAATGTGTGTGTGTTAAAGTGTGTGTGTTAATGTGTGTGTGTGTTAACATGTGTGTGTGTGTGTGTGTTAACATGTGTGTGTATGTGTTAAAGTGTGTGTGTGTGTGTGTTAAAGTGTGTGTGTGTGTGTGTGTGTGTTACAGTGTGTGTGTGTGTGTGTGTTAAAGTGTGTGTGTGTGTGTGTGTTACAGTGTGTGTGTGTGTGTGTGTTACAGTGTGTGTGTGTGTGTGTTAAAGTGTGTGTGTGTGTGTTACAGTGTGTGTGTGTGTGTTAAAGTGTGTGTGTGTGTGTTACAGTGTGTGTGTGTGTGTTAAAGTGTGTGTGTGTGTGTGTGTGTTAAAGTGTGTGTGTGTGTGTGTGTTAAAGTGTGTGTGTGTGTGTGTGTGTGTGTGTGTGTTAAAGTGTGTGTGTGTGTGTGTGTTACAGTGTGTGTGTGTGTGTGTTACAGTGTGTGTGTTAAAGTGTGTGTGTGTGTGTTACAGTGTGTGTGTTAAAGTGTGTGTGTTAAAGTGTGTGTTACAGTGTGTGTGTTAAAGTGTGTGTGTTAAAGTGTGTGTTACAGTGTGTGTGTTAAAGTGTGTGTGTGTGTTAAAGTGTGTGTTACAGTGTGTGTGTTAAAGTGTGTGTGTGTGTGTTACAGTGTGTGTGTGTGTGTTAAAGTGTGTGTGTGTGTGTGTGTTAAAGTGTGTGTGTGTGTTAAAGTGTGTGTGTGTGTGTGTTACAGTGTGTGTGTGTGTGTTAAAATGTGTGTGTGTGTTTAAAGTGTGTGTGTGTGTGTGTGTTAAAGTGTGTGTGTGTGTTAAAGTGTGTGTTACAGTGTGTGTGTTACAGTGTGTGTGTGTGTGTGTGTTACAGTGTGTGTGTGTGTTACAGTGTGTGTGTGTGTTACAGTGTGTGTGTGTGTGTGTTACAGTGTGTGTGTGTGTGTTACAGTGTGTGTGTGTGTGTTTCAGAGATCAGCCGGGTCAGGAAGGACATGTACATCGACACTCTGAACGGTTCAGAGAGAACCAGCGAGCTGCCGGACGCCGTCGGTCCAAACGTCCAGCTGCAGGAGAAACTCTACGTTCCCACCAAGGAACATCCCGATGTGAGTCCAACCAAACGATCTGTGGAGCTCAAGAACATCACGTTGGTTCTTCGTGGTTCTCTGCTCTTGTCTGATTGTGTGTTAACGTCATAACTGATTCATGATTCACAGTTTTTATATGACAGACTTTCTAATCTTTAAATCTTTAATCTCTGTCAGTTTAACTTTGTCGGGAGGATTCTGGGTCCTCGCGGTCTGACGGCGAAGCAGCTGGAGGCAGAGACAGGATGTAAGATCATGGTGAGAGGGAGGGGCTCCATGAGAGACAGGAAGAAGGTAACACACACACACACACAGGAACACACACACACTGTAACACACACACAGTAACACACGCATACTGTAACACACACACAGTAACACACACAGTAACACACGCATACTGTAACACACACATACTGTAACACACACACTAACACACACACACAGTAACACACACACACTGTAACAGACACACTAACACACACACACTAACACACACACAATAACACATGCACACTGTAACACACACATACTGTAACACACACAGTAACACACACACAGTAACACACACACACTGTAACATACACACTAACACACACACACTAACACACGCATACTGTAACAGACACACACACACACACACACTGTAACACACACACACAGTAACACACACACACTGTAACACACACACACACTGTAACACACACAGTAACACACACATACTGTAAAACACACACAGTGTAACACACACTGTAACACACACACACTGTAACACACACATACTGTAATCACACACAGTGTAACACACACACTGTAACACACACACACTGTAACACACACAGTGTAACACACACACTGTAACACACACACACTGTAACACACACATACTGTAATCACACACAGTGTAACACACACACTGTAACACACACACACTGTAACACACACACACACTGTAACACACACAGTAACACACACATACTGTAAAACACACACAGTGTAACACACACACTGTAACACACACACACTGTAACACACACACTGTAACACACACATACTGTAATCACACACAGTGTAACACACACATACTGTAACACACACACTGTAACACACACAGTGTAACACACACACACAGTAACACACACAGAGTAACACACAGTTGTGTACTTGTACTGAACTCTAAATTTAAAGGTGTTTTAATTGTGTT
>NC_139330.1:160000-190000 GCF_056507025.1 Lutjanus erythropterus
CAGATAAAATTATTGATTTTTTCTCAGTGGAGTTTGGTTGGTTTGGACAGACTGACATGTGGTTTGTTTAAGTGACGTCCCTCAGTGTCTCCTCCTCCTGTTCTGATGTGAGGATGATGAAGATCATAAAACTCCTGGAGCTTCAGCAGAAAACTGAACTGCAGACAAATCCAGAACAGCTGAAGTGAACGGTGACCAGTTTGAAAATGTAAAAACAGAACACAGAACGTCTCCGTGCTGCTCGTGTGATCCAAGTGTCTGTAAGCCGCCACATTAAAATGTGACCCAGAAAGACGCCATTTCCACCATGTTTTTAGTCTAAATGTCAGCTGCAGCCCCTCAGACCTGATCCTCGATCTCTTCACACCTGTTGACATGTTACCTGGAAGAGACTCAGACGACAGAGAGAGATCAGATCAGAAACAGTGACGTGTTACACACAGCTGACTTTACAAACTTTTCAACACAGAAGAAAATGTCTTGTTTTGGGTGAATATCACTTTAAACTCACCTGGAGTTCACCTGTCCATGAGTCTGTTCACTCTCACCTCAGTAATAATCACAGGTACAGTCAACTGTCTGCTCCTGAAGACACTTTAAAACTGTCTGATGTTTTCACGACTCGTGAACTTCTTCTTTTTACTCTTTGTGATGTTTTTGTGAATGAAGAACAAACACAGCAGAACATTTTAGGGTTAATTATGTAAATGATTAAGTCTCGTGAACAAGTGATGTCATGAGGTTTATGACACGTTTGATCGATTCAGACAGTTTGATACGTCTGACGTGAAAAACAAACTAAAGACAGAAGATGAGATTTGGAACAAAAATCTGAAAAAGTTCCTGCATCAGTTTTTTTCCCGTCTATTTGTCTGAATGAGGCTGTGTGTGTGTGTGTGTGTGTGTGTGTGCGTGTGTGTGCGTGTGTGTGTGTGTGTGTGTGTGTGCGTGTGTGTGTGTGTGTGTGTGTGTGCATGTGTGTGTGTGCATGTGTGTGCGTCAGACAGGAAGTGCAGTGATTCTGCTGATCCTCACTTCCTCCACTCTCACTTCCTCAATTTCATCCAACCAATAAGGAGCCAGAAAACTGTTGCTGGGCGAGAAAACAGGAAGAGAACCTGATCACCTGCTCTGTGTGTGTGTGTGTGTGTGTGTGTGTGTGTGTGTGTGTGTGTGTGTGTGTGTGTGTATGTGTCTGTGTGTGTGTGTGTGTGTGTGTGTGTGTGTGTGTGTGTGTGTGTGTGTGTGAGTGACATTAAAAGTCATTCAGAAGTTAGTTAGTAGTTGGACTGAATGAAAACGATTAACTTGTTATTGAATGAAATATTGATCAGGTTAGTGATCAGGTAGGACAGGTGTTGTTAGGTGATCAAAACAATAATCTTTGAAAGGTGCAGCAATCATTTGGCTAAACTGATTGATTTTTTGAGCTGTTACAGGTAATCAGGATTTTTAACGATGTACTCAGGTAAAGATTTTGAAAACGTAGACGAACATTTTCAAGCAGCTGTATATTTAGCTGTATATTAGCTGTGTATTTTTAGAGGGTAGTACATTTTTACATACATATTTGTATATTTTCAGGTATTTGTGTATTTGTATTTGTCACTATGACGCCTTTCTTTATAACTGCATCATATTTTTCTTCTGATCACTCGAGGAAATGTGACAACAGATCCTGACGAACAGTAACTGAGTAGTTGTAGTTTACTCTACATACCTCAGTATATGTGTGTAATACACGTGTACTGCAGTAGTACTACGAGTACCTGATGGTTGTCACTGCGTTTTTCAGGCGGAGGGCGAGGACAGTCTGAAGAAGATGCAGCTGATGGAGTTAGCCATTCTGAACGGGACGTACAGAGACGCCAACATCAAACCCTGTAAGAAACCACCGGCCAATTAGAGACCACTCAGATAATGTCTGACCAATCAGAGACCAGTCACACACTGTCTGACTAATCCTCCTCCTCCTCCTCTTCCTCAGCCTCCCTTGCCTTCTCTCTTGCAGCCTCGTCTCAGACGCCTCGGTTCCTCTCAGGCCCTGCCCCTGTGGTGGCTCCGCCCACTGCTCTACGTACACCTGCCCCCACAGGCCCCGCCCTTATGCCCCTTATTCGTCAGATCCAGACAGTGCTGCCCAATGGAACACCTCACCCAGCAGCTCTCATGCCGGGGGCGGGGCCTGAGTCAGGTCTGATCTACGCTGCGCCGTACGACTACCCATACGCTCTGGCGCCAGCCTCCATCTTAGAGTACCCTCTGGACTCTGGCGGGGTGTTAGGTAAACCTGCCCCACCCTGCTCCTGCGACTGCTCCCCCACACCTCATCACCACGCCCACGGCCAGTGGAGCCCCGCTCCCACGCTGCTCCTCAGACACGCCTCCTAAAACATGGAAAACACGAGACGAGGCGTTCAGGTACAGCTGTGTTCACTCCGCCGTCACTGGTGTCTGTAATACTGTTGAGACGCCTCACAGAGAACAAAAACTTTATTTAACAAACACTGATGTTGCCACAACGTCATGTGACCACAGCTTCCCGAAGCTGAACTGAAGCCAACGCGCCTCCAACGCGCCTCCAACGCCTCCAACGCGCCTCCAACGCCTCCAACGCACCTCCAACGCCTCCAACGCACCTCCAACGTGCTTCCAACGCGCCTCCAACGCGCCTCCAACGCGCTTCCAACGCGCCTACAACGCCTCCAATGCGCCTCCAACGCACATGTTGTCATGGAGGTTTCCGGATCGATGCTAACTGCTAACTGTGCTAAACAACAGACGATCTGTCTGTTCTTGTTTTGATGCTTCAGAAACACAAGTTTGATGTTTTAAAGATGTTTTTAGAACTAAGATAAATTATAATAACATTAAAAACAAATAAATGACAAAATACTGAATAGAAAGTAAACAAACAATTCTAACCAGAAGAGGTTTAAAACTAAATTTATAAAATAGAATTTTTAATCTGCTGACTAACAGACGCCTGATTGGTTGGTGTCATGATGTGTAAACTACAGTGTGTATTAGGGCCAAACTTAAAATATTTCAACAAAAACTATTTGCAAATAGAATCATAACATTTCTGCAATAAAGTCATAATATTATAACAAAAGAGGTACTATATTTTGGAAAAAAAAATACTTGACAAAAGCAATTAAAGGAAAAAGTCATATTCGTCATATTTTGATTTTAAAAAGTTGTAATATTTCATGAAAAACTGCGAAAAATCCAGAACATTCAGAGAAAAAAGTTCACAGTGATACAGTATTCAGATCTGTTCAGAGTTATGATCTTTTTCTTTAAATATTATTTTATTTCCAAAATATTATGACTTATTCCTCAAAATGTTGAAATATCACTTTTTTCTTGAAGTGTTTTTTTTTCTGGAGCCTCTCGGTTCTCACTGTAACTCAAGTCTGTTTACTTTGGTCACTTTATGTCCATATGATGATGTGTGATGTACCTGTGTGTGTGCTTTTCCCACAATCCACTGCTTTGCCTCAGCTGGGTGTTTTCACAACAACAACTCCCGTCTGCTGAAGTTTATTCACCAGAGATCAGATTGATTACAACAAAACACGATCGATCGGACAACAAACCTGCTGCAAATACAGAAAACGACGGGAGAAGTGCTTTTCGTGTCTTTTCTTCGGTTGACATGTTTGGCTTTTGTCGACCACCGTATTGATGATATTGATGATTGATGATTGATGATTTGTTTTTATCTTCGCTCGGTGTGTTACTGCCCCCTGCTGCTCTCAGGCTGAACTGCATCCTGTGGACGAGTCGCACTGATCTCTGCTCTCAGAAGGACGATGTGTCCAACCAGAGACGAGATCAAAGACAGACCGAGCGGGAATCATGTGTGAAAACGCTCCACAGGTAACGGAACAGGTGGATTGTGGGAAACGCAGTCCTGATGTGTGATGGTGAAGCTTCGCTGTTCACCATGTGAGTCCTGTCAGGATCCAACAGAACCAGATAAAGACTGATGATGACTGATGATCCGTTATTTAGACGACTTTACGGATCCGCCGTGACGTTGATGACAAATAACGAACCTTTGAAAGATTTGATTTGTTCTTTTAAGATGAAAGTGAAACTTTATTTACAGTCTAATTTTAATGAATCCACTTTGTTCTGTACTTCGTCCACAGTCACACGTTTCCTATCAGTTTCATCTCTGTATGTCCAGAACATGTTAAGCCACGCCTACATTAGCCTAGCTTAGCACAAAGACTGGGTGCAGGGAGAAACTGCTAGCTTCTGTCTGAAACTAGCTCCGATGCTAACTGCTGCTAAAACCACATGTTTTTCCAGCTGTTCAATACATAACAAACAACATGTGAAAGGTGGATTTGTTTTGTTTTGACGGAGCTATGCTAACAGTTTCCCACTGCTTCAAGTCAGTGTGCTAAGCTAAGCTAAAGTCATCGTGGACACACACACCACAGTGAACATGTGACTGTTGAGACGGAGGATTTACTAAATGTGACGTCATTAGTTAACAGTGTTTCTGTTTGGACTGTAGACCTGAAGGCGTCTCAGAACCGACACACCTGTAAAAACTGTTTTTTATTATCTTTAGTCCGAGACACTGAAGTAGAAACAGAATGAATGAACTGTGCTGAGATCAGTCTATGATATAAAAACAGTCGAGGTTTGATGAGGAAGCTGATGTTTCTGCTGATGATCAAACTACAAGACGGTTTGTCCAACAGTGGATAAACGTATACGGAAACTAAGAATACAGCCCCGATAATAAAAACACGGGCGGAACTGGAAACCTGAAATATTTCTAGAAAAAAAGTTGGAATACTCCCTTTTAAAAAAAAAAAGGTAATATCTCTAAAAAGAAAGTCGTAGCATTTCCAGAAAAAAAATGAAGGAAATTCATAATATTTTCAGGAGAAAAGTCTGAATATTTCTGGAAAACAGTTGTAATATTCCTAGACAGAAAGTCAAAGCAGTAATATTTCTGGGAAGAAAATAATATTTCTCAAAACAAATTTATAATATTTACAGAAAAAGTATAATATTTCAAGATGAAAGGTCATAATATAAAAACTAATATTTCTGAAATAGAAGTCCTAATATTGCTAGAAAGAAAGTTGCAATATTTCCTGAAGGGAAGTTATAATCTGGGAAAATTTGTCAGACAGAAATCTAAATGTTTCCATAAAAAATGTGTACTATTTATTTGTAAAGAATAGTTGTACTTGTGTGAGAAGTCATGGTTCGTCTGTCCATCAGCAGAAAAGCTTCTTCCTCTCTGATCCGGTAAAGAATCAGAAGAAACAAGTTTTTATAAACAGTTTTGTTACTAAAATGATCTGTAATCATTATTGATCGATTGATTTGACCAAGTAACGGATAGGTAACACTGACAAAATTAATGAAATAAATCTGATAAAACTGCACAGAGTCCTGATGTCAACCCACCGCAGACGCGCCGTGTCATTAACACACTCAAACTCGACGTCGGGTTGGACGTCGTGTCTGCGGCGGGTTGCGTTCAGGTGCACCCGGTAAACCTGTGTGTTTGCTGTCGTCAGGCTGTGGTGGCGGTGGACAGGTGGATGACAGGTGTCCTCATCAGCTTGGTGTGGCGTTCAGGGATGCTGAACTTGAAATTACAAAACATAAGATGTCCCTCAGACAAAAGTGATTTTGTAAAAATTTGTGTATTTTGAATGGTCAAACCTTTTTTACCCATCATCCTCAGTCAGTTTTTAACCTGGTGGTCCATCACAGACAGAACAGAAAGGGACTGAAAGCTTGTATCTCCAGTGTCACAGTTTGTTATACTTTTGTTCAGTGTGTTGCATTTATTTGAATTAAGAGTGAAATATAAATAATAAAAAAATAAACATAACATTTAAAGTTATTTTTAGGTAATTAGTCATGTCAGTCAGTTTTTTTTTTAAGTGGTTACATGTATGTAGCTGGAAGCTACAATAATGCTAATCCTCATTTATTTACATTGATTCGTTTAGCAGATGCTTTTGTTTAAAACATGAAAATGAGGCACGATTCAAACAGTAGATCAGAAGTTTTCTTGTTTCATTTCATCATAAAGCAAACACACCTGATTTAAACTGACGATTCTGTCCTTCATGTTGTAGGACGATGTGGGACAGCTGACTGCATGACGACTGAAGAGAAATCAGTGGTTGAGCTAAACGTTTGCGGTTCTTCATGTTCTGTTGAGAGAAAGCTTTTGGATTTATGGACGATAAAAAGTGAAAATCTCAGAGTGAATCTTTGAAGCGTGTGACCGGGATTTTAGAAATATTGTCAGGTTTAAAAACTCTCCTGGAATTAAGTTCTCGTCAGAAAAAGGTTTTCATTTATTTCTAAATATATTTCCAAAAATAGTCAAATTCAGAGCAGCATGTATTTAAAAAAAAAAACATTTTCTGAGCCATTAAAATTCAGGCCATCCGATTAAAAATATTGAAGGTAAACTGCACTTAGAAATTACAATCAAATGTCTTTAAAGCCGACGATACTGTGGAGATACAAGGTTTTCATTCATCATGTTAGTTATTGTAAATATACAGACATCAGTCTATTAAATTATTAATTTATTATTCAGATTCAACTTCATAGTCACTTTTCAGAGTAGCAGCACAACAAAATGCATTTTAAGCAGTTTGAAGTGAATATAGATGTATTTTACAAATAAATTCATGTATAATATGAAGTTTGACCAAATGAACCATGAAACTAATATGATTTATAATAGACAGATAATGTCATTGTCATCAAACATGAACCGACTCACTGGAACCAGAAGCTCCAGGTGTCACACAGAGCTATGAGCTGTGACAAGTCTCTGTTTTCCCACGTTCTGAAACGTTACATACACACATGTCCTCCTGCTCCACCGTCAGCACAGCAGACATCTGAAAACCTCCAACAAACCTCAAAGATGATGATTTAAACATGTCACTTTATAGACGAGAAGACGAAGAGTTTGAACGTATTTTACAAAAAACTTTATTCCACTTGAGATTTTTTAAAATGTTTTTCTGTCTTTTTATTTCTGTTGTTTTTAGTTTTTGTCAAAGAAAGTAGTATTTACATATTGCTTGCTGAAATATATAAATATATATATGAAAAGTATAAAACAGGATTGTTTGTGTGATGTAAGATTTGAGACACGCAGCAGCTTCATCGTGCCACTTTGGAAACATTCCTGTATTTTTGAATCTGTTTTCAGGCTTTTACACGACCGAGGGGAACTTCCTGTTTATCTGCAGGTTTCTATGGACGATGGTGTCTGACAGCCGAGGCCTGTTAAAAATACACAACATGTAGTGTCGCTTTGTGTCTTCATGTTTGTTGTAAATGATTCTTTTTGGAATGAAATAAAAGCTATTATTGAGTAAAAAAGAGAAAATGTCTAAATGTTGGAATGATTTTCCTCCACATTTTTTATTACATGCTGCTAGCTTATTATGAGCTAGCTAGCATTGTAGCTAACAAAAACAAGCACATCCTTGTGGTTGTTTGTGTGTATTTGTGGTTGTTTGTGTGTCTTTGTGGTTATTTGTGTGTATTTGTGGTTGTTTGTGTGTCTTTGTGGTTGTTTGTGTGTCTCTTTGTGGTTGTTTGTGTGTCTCTTTGTGGTTGTTTGTGTCTCTTTGTGGTTGTTTGTGTCTCTTTGTGGTTGTTTGTGTGTCTCTTTGTGGTTGTTTGTGTCTCTTTGTGGTTGTTTGTGTGTCTCTTTGTGGTTGTTTGTGTGTCTCTTTGTGGTTGTTTGTGTCTCTTTGTGGTTGTTTGTGTGTCTCTTTGTGGTTGTTTGTCTGTATTTGTGGTTGTTTGTGTGTCTCTTTGTGGTTGTTTGTGTCTCTTTGTGGTTGTTTGTGTGTCTCTTTGTGGTTGTTTGTGTGTATTTGTGGTTGTTTGTGTGTCTCTTTGTGGTTGTTTGTCTCTCTTTGTGGTTGTTTGTGTCTCTTTGTGGTTGTTTGTGTCTCTTTGTGGTTGTTTGTGTCTCTTTGTGGTTGTTTGTGTGTATTTGTGGTTGTTTGTGTGTCTCTTTGTGGTTGTTTGTGTCTCTTTGTGGTTGTTTGTGTGTATTTGTGGTTGTTTGTGTGTATTTGTGGTTGTTTGTGTGTCTCTTTGTGGTTGTTTGTGTCTCTTTGTGGTTGTTTGTGTGTCTCTTTGTGGTTGTTTGTCTGTATTTGTGGTTGTTTGTGTGTCTCTTTGTGGTTGTTTGTGTCTCTTTGTGGTTGTTTGTGTCTCTTTGTGGTTGTTTGTGTCTCTTTGTGGTTGTTTGTGTGTATTTGTGGTTGTTTGTGTGTCTCTTTGTGGTTGTTTGTGTGTATTTGTGGTTGTTTGTGTCTCTTTGTGATTATTTGTGTGTATTTGTGGTTGTTTGTGTGTATTTGTGGTTGTTTGTGTGTATTTGTGGTTGTTTGTGTGTCTCTTTGTGGTTGTTTGTGTCTCTTTGTGGTTGTTTGTGTGTATTTGTGGTTGTTTGTGTGTCTCTTTGTGGTTGTTTGTGTGTATTTGTGGTTGTTTGTGTGTCTCTTTGTGGTTGTTTGTGTGTATTTGTGGTTGTTTGTGTGTCTCTTTGTGGTTGTTTGTGTGTATTTGTGGTTGTTTGTGTGTCTCTTTGTGGTTGTTTGTGTGTATTTGTGGTTGTTTGTGTCTCTTTGTGATTGTTTGTGTCTCTTTGTGGTTGTTTGTGTGTATTTGTGGTTGTTTGTGTCTCTTTGTGGTTGTTTGTGTCTCTTTGTGGTTGTTTGTGTCTCTTTGTGGTTGTTTGTGTGTATTTGTGGTTGTTTGTGTGTCTCTTTGTGGTTGTTTGTGTGTATTTGTGGTTGTTTGTGTCTCTTTGTGATTATTTGTGTGTATTTGTGGTTGTTTGTGTGTATTTGTGGTTGTTTGTGTGTATTTGTGGTTGTTTGTGTGTCTTTGTGGTTGTTTGTGTCTCTTTGTGGTCGTTTCATGTCATGCAGGACTGTATCTTTTTAACTAGAGGTGGACGATACAGTGAGTTTTGATTCTGTCTGTGTGTTTTTTGTTTTTGTTAAATAAATTAAAAAGTAAATTTGCTCTGAAGGATTAATAAAGTCAGCCGTCGTCCTTTTCATTTTCTTCTTCTTCAGTCACGGCTTCTTTTTTAATCAACAAGTCATTTATTTTCCAGCAGCAGCAGGAAACAGTCAGTGAACCAGTCAGTCAGTCTGACCCCCCTCAGCATCCCACAGCTCTGTTTTCATGTTACCATGGAGACCCCCACCCATCACCCCTTTCAGCTGTTAATACTGGAGCTCCAATAAAAGAGGAAGGACAGAGAGACATTTATTCATCATGACATCATCTCTCTCTTCTCGAGCTACAGAAGTTCAGTTTGTCAGTTGATTCTGTTTCTATTCAAATGTTTCTACTCGTTGTGTCCACGGCCGACACAGAGACGATGATGATGATGATGATGATGATGATGATGATGATGATGATACCTGCATTATACAACTTGATTACTGTAAATCACATGTCACCTGTTCTTAGCAGGACTTCCCTGAAGCATCTGCGAGTTTTCCAAAATGTTTCTGACGAGGTCCTCCAGCAGGCCTCATCCGTCCCGATGTCTTCACATCACATGACATCAGAATCCAGTTCAAGATTCTTCTGATCCTGATCATGGAGGCGGTCCGATACCTACAACCCAACATCACCTGCAGAAATCTGAGGTCTGATCGTCAGTCAACCATCAGGACAAACGTAACTCCTAAACTGTGAATGTGTCTCCAGCTGGACTTCAGGTCTGCAGACGCTGTGAAGCTGGAGACACATCTGTTTAGGTTTGATTCATCCAGTTTTATTTCATCTTAACGTTGGTAGGTTTTCATCTTGATTTGCACATTTCGGCTCTTGATGTTGTAAAAATGTATTCAGTTAATTTAATGTGTTTTTAAAGAAAAGCCATTGTTGCTCTTTATGTAAATGTCTCATTATTAGTTTGAATCATTGTGTTTTTCCCTTCTTCATAAGTTGTGCAGGACACTGAGACATGATGTGCAGTGTGAGGACGCCCCCTGCTGGATGAACAACACCAGAGTCTGTGTCCTAAATGCAGGACACGATACAGGATGGACTAAATACAGAAATACTCGAAATTCTTCCAAGCTCACATCCAACATCCATTTATTAGATTTGTTCATTTGTTTTGAACACAGTCAGTCTCACACGTTTCAAGTTTCACACATCTCATCACCATCTGTACAAGATCAAACATTTTATTAAACAAACATTTAAAAATGGTGATAATGATTTTTTTTTTCATGTTTACACAAAAACTTCAAATGAAAAAGAAAAGTTTGTATAAACAGTTTATTCTCTGTTTTAGATTCATATATTGTTAAAGGTGTCTGTTATTCTTATTGTATTTTGGGTTTTTGCAGCTTCTGTTTGAAATCTTCTGATAAACTGATAAAATGTTGAAATAAAGGACTTCATGCACGGCTCAGCAGAATCCTCCTGCACTTCCTCATACCTTTGACATCATCACATGACAACTCCAGTTTTTGTACATAAACCTAATCATGTAGTTTTACTGGCTATAAATAACAAAACTGTAACTCATTTGGACACGTCTCGTTGTAAGCATGTCCACCTGCACTAAGAAACAAAGTTAACAAAATGTTAGATTGTTTCTTGGTTACCAAAAACATCAATAACACATCAGATTGTTTGCTAGCTAGCTAAAAAGTTAGTTAGCCTAGTTAATTAAAAACAGACAAAAGGCCGGTGAGGATAAAAACATCCTGCCTGGCAGTCTGGAACAGCTGAGTTGGTACCTGGCAGGACCTCAGCCAACGTTCTCCTGTACTGTTTTCTGTATATAGATCATATATAAAACAAAACAGCACATCATTTTTGTTTCTGCCTTTCACAATAAGAGCTGCTGACATTGGCTTCGGAACCGAAGTTAAAACTTGGAGAATTTCATCCAAAAAATAGGTTTAACTTAAAAAAAAAATCCCCAGGCTTGTCTATGTTGAAAATAATTATCTCTGTCTTTTAACTTTACATATTTATTATTCTTAATATTTTTTAAATTGCTCCTGTTTTTGTTGTTTTTTTGTTGTTGTTGTTTTTAGTTTATTACTGCATGTACTTGTAACTTGAACATATATCTGAGCTTAAAACACTTAAATCTTTTCCCGTTTATTCTACCTGAATAATGTAAAATAAAAATAGAACCAGTGAAAGTGCAGTTTACAGATTCGTCCAGCAGGGGGAGGCATTTCTTCACAGTCAGCTCTGCAGCTTATTAATGAATTAATAAGGTCAGACTCATTATTCACCAATAATCTGCTTTTGATGTTCACTGAAACATGAAATGAAACTGAATTAAATATTTAATTGATAGAGATCATCAGATCTGAGAGAGGAGGAGGAAGAGGAGGAGGAGGAGGAGGAGGAGGAGGAGGAGGAGGAGGAGGAGGAAGATGAGCAAAACCAGGGTGATGAGGAGGAACAGGAGCAGTGTGTGAGACAGTGAGGAGGTTTGTGGAGGTTCAGGTTCTCTGCAGCTCAGACTGACTGTTGTTTGAATCATCGACTGTGATCCTCCTCCTCTCAGACAGGAGGAGGAGGAGGAGGAGGAGGAGGAGGAGGAGGATGTTCTGCTGCTGCTGCTCTTCAGTTTCACATTCAACAACCAGAAGAAACAAACCAGAAGTCAAAAAGGAGCCACGGTTACACTTCTTATAGCGAAGCTTCGTGATTGACGGTGAAATCTGGTGAGTTTTAATGTTCAGTCAGCTGGAAGTGATTCACTCTGTTCGTCTTTAGGTTCAACAGTTTACTGAATATTATGTAATGATGAAGATCATTTCAATCAATGTGGGCCAGTGGGTCACAGAAACTGAAATAACATCACGTTGTTGGTCAGTGACACATTTTTTCATCTCATTCAAGCACTAAAGAAGAAGAAAACGAGGCGTCTGTAAGAAGATGACAACAGACAGAAGAGCTTCTGTTTGAGATGGAAGAAGAAGCAGCTGGTGGAAAGAAACAGACGAGCGAACAGCTTCCATCTTTCACACAAGATGGAGTTTGATTCTCTCACTAAAACAGCATGAAGTTAAGAGACAGAGCTGCAGGGAATCAAGTTTCTGACAGACGAAGTTTGAGTTTGTTTTCATGGCAGGAAATCAAGTCTCGTTTTTAACAATGAAATGAAGCAGTTGATGTTTTTAAACTAAAATATGAAGTTTGGCTTCCATCTTTGTTTTAAATAAAACATGAAGTTCGGCAGCGTTGTGATTGTTTGAAGTTTAACGACATGAAGTTCGGCAGCAGTCTCTGCACCCTGAACGTCGGCGGCCGCAGGTTCTCCTTCTCAGCGGAGCTCATGAAGCGCCTCCCTCTCAGCAGACTCAGCCGGTTACATCGCTGCGTGTCAGAGAGCGAGCTGCTGGAGCTGTGCGACGACTACGACCGCGACAGGAACGAGTTCTTCTTTGACCGCCACTCAGAAGCCTTCAGCTTCATCATGCTGTATGTGCAACACGGGAAGCTGCGCTTTGTGCCACACATGTGCGAGCTGTCCTTCTACAACGAGATGCTGTACTGGGGCCTGGAGAGCGCCGACCTGCAGCCGTGCTGCCAGCGTCGCCTCGATGACCGCCTGTCTGATTGCTTCGTTCATTTCTTCCCAGAGGAGGAGCCGCGTGGCCCTGAGGAGCCACAGAACCCCTGGCTGGAGAGGATGAGGAGGACATTTGAGGAGCCCACGTCCTCGCTGGCGGCACAGATCCTTGCTTCGGTGTCGGTGCTGTTCGTGGTCATCTCCATGGTGATGCTGTGTGCCAGCACTTTACCAGACTGGAAGACCACGGAGAGTCTGGACCAGCACAGGTAGGACATACATACAGTCTGTGTACTGTGTTTACAGGTGACAGGTGTGTAGAATTGTTCCATGTTGTGACTTTCTCTGATTGGTCCGACCCCCCCCCCCTCACCCCCCCCCCCCACCACAGGATCATCGAGGCGGTGTGTATCGGTTGGTTCACAGCAGAGTGTATCGTCCGATTTCTCATCTCTCGGGATAAATGTGAGTTTGTCCGGCGTCCTCTGAATATCATCGACCTGCTAGCCATCACGCCGTACTATGTCTCTGTTACCGTGACGACCCTGACTGGCGAGAACTCCCAGCTACAGCGGGCCGGCGTCACGCTGCGCGTGCTGCGCATCATGCGGATCTTCTGGGTAATCAAACTGGCGCGTCACTTCTTGGGCCTGCAGACGCTTGGCCTGACACTGCGGCGATGCTACCGCGAGATGATGATGCTGCTCGTCTTCATTTGTGTCGCCATGGCGATCTTCAGTGCACTGGCTCAGCTGCTGGAGCATGGCCTCGACCTGGAGGACGGAAACCAGGACTACGCCAGCATCCCCGCCGCCTGCTGGTGGGTCATCATCTCCATGACGACAGTGGGGTACGGGGACATGTACCCAGTGACGGTGGCAGGCCGCGTGCTCGGCGGTCTCTGCGTGGTGAGCGGCATTGTGCTGCTGGCGCTGCCCATCACCTTCATCTACCACAGCTTTGTCCAGTGTTACCACGAGCTCAAGGTGCGCTCCACCCGCTGCACGCACAGCCTGTCCGCCGAGTTCCTCCAGTGACGCTGCCACCACCAAGACGGAGCAACGCCGCGACCAAGGAGCGGCGACACTGTCGTCAGTGGGGGGGCAATGCTGCTGCCAATGGGGACAATGTTGCAACCTCGGAGGGGCGACACTGCCACCGAGGAGCACTCGACCTGTTCGCCAAATTCATCCATTGACCAATCAATCAATGTCCTCCGCTGCCAGGGAGGGGCAACAGTCAGGCCAGGTGAGACGAGTCATCACAGCTGCAGAGCTCCTCGCGCTTTTCACCTGTTCAGGTTTGTTCCATTAATGTTTCATCATTTCTGAAGACCTTCGTCCGAAGTCACATGACTGAAGTCACATGACTGAAGTCACATGACTGTGATGTGACAGAAGTCGCTGTTCAACAGAAACAGGTTTTCAGTCTCACAGCTGTGACGAAGAGACGCTCATGTGTCTGTTGGAAACTTTCTCCTCCATGTTTGAGGCAAAAAGAAGTGAAACGAAGTGAAAGTGGATCAACTGAACAGGAAACACGTTTCCCTTCAATCACGTCTGTCAGACAGATTTCAGTATGTGATCAGAGAACAACAACATTGATCTTTGATTGGAATCCAGACTGAGCAGCACATTTTTGAGTGACAGGAAAATAATGTCTGTAAAAATATTTTATTGATTATTAAGTATGAAATTTAAACAGCATTGAATGTAGAGCAGTGAAATGTTTTACTTTGAAAACTCAAGTCAAGTTGTACAGTTTTATTTCAGGTGCATTTTTACATTTTAAGTCTTCAAAAATATTAGAAATGAAAAAAGTTCTCTGCACCTGAATGTCTGACAGGATTCACCTTGAAGAAAACCAGAAAGATTTATGAAATCTCCTTCCTCAGGTGTGCTGCCCAGTGTACCTGAGACAGCGTGCTGGACTCTTTCTGGTTTCTACATTTAACTCCTGAAAAACTTTATTCAAACTGATCAAATTCACACAAATTCAGTTCAAGTCACTAAATGTTCTTTTCAATTGTTTTGGTTAATTTCACATCTGTGTTGGAGGCCAAACATAATCAATAGAGAGTGAATAAATAATCAATCGACCATCAGGTCACACTCATGCGTGAGTTAACAAATGTATTGATTGGATGTATTGATTGGATGTATTTATGAATGTATTGATTGGATGTATTTATGAATGTATTGATTGGATGTATTGATTGGATGTATTGATTGGATGTATTGATTGGATGTATTTATGAATGTATTGATTGGATGTATTGATTGGATGTATTGATTGGATTTATTGATTGGATGTGTTCAATGCTGGTCACTCTCAGTACTGCAGCACACTGACCTCCATTTTCAGTTTTTTCTGTTCATGTTCTGATTTTTTTTAATCCATGAAGGTTTTATATTTGGAAAAATGAGAGTTAAGATGTGTGTCGTCTCAAAGTCTCACTGAGTGCAGTTTTAATTTTGTCACATATTATTTTTTCATTAATTCTCAAATCTCTGTCAGCCGTGACATAAATCTGTGAGGGTTTTTTTATCAAGTTCAGTCGACCTGTTTGTTTTAGTCCAGACTTAGTTGACACTTTTCATTTCATTCTTTCTGTATTTATTTTAGTTTTAGTTGATGAAAACTGACATTTCAGTATTTTTTAATCATCAGATCATATTGAATAGTTGAGTCAATCGATCATTTATTGTATTTCATGATTTTGTTTAATTTTATTTGTAATTTTGGTAAAAGTTTTAGTTTAAGTCAGTACTGTATGTTTACACAGTCAGTCAGTGTTTAATGTCTCGCCTTCGTCTCACTTTGTCCAGAAAAATCAGATTTAGTGACAGTTTTCCTGACTGACATGACGCCATTTTGAAGTTCTTTAACAAATTCTTCTAATAGATCCTGTTTACTCTCCGTCAGTCATGTGACTTTGACCATTAGACTTGAAAATGATGTTTTCACAGCAAAATATTTCAGTGTAAATTATATAAATCTAATAAAATCAGTGCAGTCAGATGCTGATAAGATTCCATAAAGTGGACAAACCTGTTTCTTTTTAGTGAACGTTCAGTAAATCTTCATCATGATGATGATGAAGATGAGCGTCGCTCAGACCGGCTCCTCTCTGTCTGGACTGTCAGGGGTTAAACCAGCACTCTGTGGTGTAACTGGATCTGTTGGGACACCATCCATTGTTTCCACGGCAACGGCAGACTCAGACACAGGAAGTTGAAGTGTTGGAAACATTTTGAATGTCAGGACGGTGTGAATTATCTCACTGAACACACTTCTTTTTCTATTTCTTCTTCTTTGGTGTGAAATACTGCAGAGTTTGAACCAAAGCACAACTACACGGACTATCCCTTTAATCTGTCACATGAGTTTTTCTTTCTCTCTCTCTTCCTGATTTTATCTCTTAAATATTTCCTCTTTTCTTCATGAAAATCCTGATGGATTCTTCGTTAAAGGAGGAAAAAAGAGAAGAGAAAAGAACAAAGCGCCTCGTCTGCTGCAGTCAGCTGACGTCACGATCCAGACGGACTGACTTTCACCAACAAAGATTCATTTTATCGAGTTCTACTCAGGTTTCAAATGTGTAAATTCAGATTTAAAATTAAGCAGAGTTCTGTTGCTCAATAAAAAAAACTGAGCTGAAAAATCGTTACACTGTCATGAACACAAAGTAGTCTTTATGAATGTTTATGACTGCTGTTATTAAGTGTCATCCAGTCAATTATGTTTGTTTTGCAAAGTTGACATTGTTTGGGATTTCTTTGACATCAAAGACAAAACAACCTGTCACAAACACGTCATAGCAGGCTACTGCTCAAACCTATTCTATTTTTGTTTTAACATGACATTGAAGTGTCATGTGTCCCTGTAATGACACTGTCATAAGATTGTCATGAATATTTTCCTTTATCTCAACTACAGTGATGCTGTGATTTACTGAACATTTTATATGCTGTTAACTGGCGTAAAGCAGGAGACCTGGAGTTAGCAGTTAGCCTTATAACAGTTAATAACATCTTTATGACAGGTCCAAAACGTGGTTAAGAACAAAGGAATTGTTCTTGACACTGTTAATAAATATATATATGTATATTTTCTTTTCTTCTTCTTTTCTGAAACATTGAAACAGCTGTGAATGTTCACAGGTGAGACGACATTTCAGTTTTTATGATTCATTTTCCAGATGAAGTTAAACTATTTCATTTCTTTGTCTCTGCTGTACTGCAGTATGTGTATATTTGTAGTATTAGTTCTGTAATATGTGTACATATTATGTACATGTGTAGTATTTTGGTTTTTTTTTTTTTTGCTCAGGCAGATCTGGGACGCCCTTTGAGCAGCGGCGGGTCCTTCGACGCTGCTCTGACGTCATCACGCAGACAGCGCGGTGTGGTGGTGAGCATCAGCTGGGCAGCAGGATACTTAGCGGTGTGTTGCGACCGAACGGCTCACATATCGGTCTGTCCAGGTGTGTGTGTTTTACCTGACGTGACGTCATCATGTACTACAAACTGAACGGAGTGACGCAGAGACTCGCGGGAGCTCCCGCAGCGTCCTACAACCCGCAGGTGAGACTACAACACCCAGTGACCTTGTTAGCACCTGATGCTAATGCTATCCAACCGCAAACAGCAACAACAACAGCAAGAATCGATCACTGTGATCAGTTTCGATCTTCTAATTAATCTGAGGTCTGATCAGTTCACTGATCGATCCGTGGCGTCAGAGGACAGTTTATCAATCAGCGGACTGACGTCAGGTCTGACACTGTGTTTATTATCAGTCAGTCAGCTGATTATTGTCTCATGCCATTTATTGATAAGTGTGCTGATCAACATATTGATCAGTTTGTTCACGTGTTTGTTCTTCAGGATGCATTTTCTGATATTTGCTTTAAACTTGTATTGATTACTTGATTCACTCATGTTTCATTGATAATAAATTGATGCGGTGTCACGTGGTTAGCGCTGCTGTCTCACAGTGAGAAGGTCCTGAGGACCTCTGTGTGGAGTTTGCATGTTCTCCTTGTGTCTGCATGGGTTCTCTGTGGGTTCTCTGCGGGTTCTCCGGGTTCTCCGGGTTCCTCCCTCACTTCAAAGACATGCAGGTTAATCTGTGAGAGAGACTGGTTGTTTCCAGCCAAGAATGAGTGATTACAGATAATGAATGATTGAATGATTGAAAAATGATCAACTGATTCCCAACTATTTTTGATAATTGATTAAAAGTTGTTCTTTAATTAAAAAAATCTCTGTTTTCAGTTTCTTCAATGTGAATATTTCCTGGTTTCTTTCCTCTCTGACAGGAAACTGAATGTCTTTGAGTTGTGGACAAAACGAGACATTTGAGGACGTCGTCTTGGACGACATTTTCTAACCTTTTATGAATCAAACAACTAATTGATTAGTGGGGAAATTATTGCCAGATTGATCACTAGTTGAAAAATAGGTTCAAACATGTTTTCACGTTTGGATTATTTTTCAGTTGACGAGATTAAGACAGAATTAATTTTTGTAATTAATTTATTGAACTTTCTTATGTAATGAATCAGTTTCTGTCTGTCTCCGTCTCGTAGGGTCTGCGTCCAGGCGTCCCTCCTGCCAGTCCTCCCATGGTCTTTGCATCTCCGACCAAACTGGTGTCTGAAGCGGGGAGTCAGGTCGAGTACCTGGGAGTCAATCGAGTCCCAGACCTGCAGAAAGTCTTCCAGGTAACTGTGAAGTCATTGGCCAATCAAAAAGCAGGACTCTGTGTCTTGTGGTGTAAAGTCTGAACACTGTAGGACTTCCTGAGGACGTTGGACAGGACGTCTGTTTACAGGAAGCAGACTCAGAGTTTGTTAAATGTGTTCTCTGGAATTAACTTAAGGTACCAGAGGTCCTGGAAAAAAGTCCCACTGGGCTCCTTGAATATTTCTGAGGGTCACTGGTTGGTTCCAGGGTCCTTGAAGAGGTTTAAGGAGTCCTTTAGAAAGTTTCAGGCTCCTGGACGAGGTCAGTGACGAGGTCAGTGACGAGGTCAGTGACGAGGTCCTGGAGGTGGTGGATGATGTGGTGTTTTTTTTCTTACTGCACCAAGTGACAAACGGAGCATCTGTTGCTATGGAGACGCAACACATGGATGTGAACCTGCTAACATTCATTCACAGGTCACATGACTCTAGTAGTCACAGGTATTTATCAGCTTCATGACATTTGAATGTTCTCCCTAAAAGAACCCACACAGGTTTCAACACGTCAGTGATGAAAAAACCCAAACAGAACATTTATTTAAAATAAGTCTCAGTGAATTTACCTTTTGTTTTATTACCTCTGGTCGTGTCACCTGTGCGTCAGGACGAGGGCGGGACAAAGAAAAGACAAACTGTGCTGCAGAGCACATCTGATGTTTCTTTGGACCAAACCGGAGTCGATGCTTCGATGGTGGACAGACGAACCAGGACGGATTAGTTTTATTTTGTGTGTCAGGATTGAATTAAGTTCTTTGATGATGATAAAATGTTATGTAAAAGTAAAGTGGTGTCTCTGACAGGACAGATATAAGGACAGTTAAAATAAACGTATGTCTCTGCAGTCGTCTTCTCAGAGACTTAGAACAACAGACCTGAAACCAGACACAACGAGCGAGCGTCTGCATGGATGCACGCGTCACACGGCGTGAGGACAGACCTGCAGGTTATTGACCAAAAACACGAGACAGTCCACATCTGTTGATCTTTTTATTCATGATATTCCCAGCTGAGGAGGAGACGCGTTCAGAGCGAGCTGAGGGTCCAGGATGGACCGACGTTTTCCACCAACTGATGAGATGAGAGATGAGACTCTCGTTCAAACGTGGACGTCTCTGTCTGAAGCAGCAGACTGTTGTCCTGGTCTGTCCCTCCTGTATGTGTCTAACTTTGTCATGAGGCTCCACAACTTTTATAAATCCAAACGCGGCTTTTTAGATCCCTGGACGTGCAGCTGAGTGTCCCTCTGTTCAGCTGCACTTCCCGTTCTTCACAGTAAAAGTCCCCCATTATTTTATTATCTAAAAACTTTTATTGTGAAGCAACTGAATTAGTAAGTGTTGTGCTTTCATCAGCTGTAAGTGAAACATGAAAGTAGAATAAAGCAGAAACCTGAAAGTAGAAGCAGGAGAGAAAGTAAACGTCTGCAGACGTCCTGACAGCTGGACACACAGAGACACTTTGAAAAACCTCTTTGTCTCTGTCCCCTCGCTGCACATCACAAATAATCAGTAGCCTCTTTTTCCAGACAGCATGTTTCTGTCTCGTTAGTTCTTTTATGTTTTACACGTCCGGTGTGAGCACTCAGCTCGTGACGATTGGACCATACAGAGTGACATCATCAATCACACGTGAGCTCTGATTTGTTCGGTCACAGCTGAATCAATAAATGAAATGATGAAAAATAATGAAACATTAAAACAAGTCAGGTGTCTTTGTTCATGATCATGTGACCTGTCTGATGATGTCACCGTGTGTGTGTGTGTGTGTGTGTGTGTGTGTCAGAGGTCAGATGGCATCCCCGTCCACCTGAAGGGGGGTCTGGTGGACAAGCTGCTGTACCGGACCACCATGGGTCTGACCATTGGGGGGGCGCTCTACTGCCTGGTGGCGCTCTACATCGCCGCCCAGCCCAGCAACAAGTGATGCTGCACAGGTGCTGCGCTCTGATTGGACGGGACCGTGTGTGTTAACAGAGCTCTGCAGAAAACAAACACTTTGTACAGAAAATCTTATTTAGTGTGAAAAATGAATAATAAAGTTTATTTTGTTGTAAAAGAATCAGTTTGTCTCTGTGACTTTTTACTGATGTTAAACAAAATAAAATAAAATGTGTGTAAATGTTTTTAATATGATGCTGAAGCTGTTTGTTCCTCTGATGTGAGCTGATCCTGTTTTTATGAGTCCTGATCCTCCTCGGATCATCACGCTCATATTGTTGGGATTATTGAGGATTATTGAGGATTATTGAGGATGATCTGTTCTCTCAGCACACCTGAGAGCAGCTCCACCTGACCAACACACACCATCACCTAACGGAACGGTTCTGTCCTCGTGTTTTATCTGTGGACAAAGAGAACGAGTTAGAAAAGAACATGTGAGAAGTCGGAGCGTTCTCTGAGCGTTTGAAGGTCGTGAGATAAAGGATTCGTCGGTTCTTTAACAGAATGAATCAGAACAGTTTGTCACCTTCACTGAGACGTGGACACGTTTCATACAAACTGTTCAAAAGATCACGTCTCACTTCTGTCTCGCTTCAACACGAGGAACAAATAAAACAAATGATCCACCGATTGGTCTGAAATGATTTGATCCACAGGGACAGAGTCTCTGTAAAGGAACAGTTCAACATTTAGTGATGTTCTCTCAGTCTGTGTTCTTGTGTTCTGATGTCCAGTGATGACTCAGTGTGCTAGTAAAGATTAGCTTGTTGTATTTGTTTGTTTCCTAATGAAGTAATTGTAACCATAGTAACTGTATTGTTACATTTTTCATCTATATTTTTTACTTCCTGTATTTGATGTTTAGGTTTGAAAGTCCGGTTCATGATTTCATTTTTATTCCAGATCAGATTTATTCAACATTCTGTTTCACGTGGTTTTCTAGGGCTAACATCAATGTTAGCTTCTCTCCAAAATGCTAACACCAATGTTAGCTTCCTGTTAGCTTATCCAACATGCTAACATCAATATTAGCTTTTTGTTAATTCCTCTAACGTGCTAACATCGACATTAGCTTCTCTCCAATCCACTATGAGAAATGAATGTTAGCTTCTTCAACAGGCTAATATAGATGTTAGCTCTAACAGACTAACATCAATGTTGACTTCTCCAGCGGGTTAAAGTTAGTGTTAGCTTCTTTCCAACATGCTTACACCACTGTTGACTCCTCCAATAGACATGCTAGCTTCTCAAACGTGCTACCATGGACAAACATCAGTGTTAGCTTCTCTAATTGGCTCATATGAATGTTAGCTTGAGCTAACATGGATGTTAGCTTCTCAAACGGGCTAACATCAACACTAACTGACGACAAAAAAGGAAATGACCTTGTGTTCAGACTCTACTCTCGTCTGATTGGCTAACTCTGCTTAGTCCTAAATTCAATCAAATGACTTTCTGAATGGATCAAAGTCTGACCGGACTGAACTGGTTTGAACTGGTCTGCTTGTAAACAGAACTTTGTTAGAAAGTCACTAAACGTTGAACTTGGTTCTGTGTGTGACGTTAACGAAGGTTTATTCGTTAATTTCAGTTAAAACTTCTTTGAATTAGCAGGAGGCTAACAAGTAGCATGCTACACACCTGTCAGGTTATACAGGATGTGTGTGTGTGTTGGCTGCTCACTGACAGCCTGCAGGCGCCATCTTGTGGTTGTTTGAATCGCTGTAGTTTACTGAGTGTTCTGCAGGTTCTGCAGGAACACACACACACACACACACACACACACACACACACAGACACACACACACAGATATATAATTATGTCCAGTTTGAGAGGTTTTAGGTTTTAATCTGAACCTTCAGTCAGGTTTAAGTTCTTTGAACCTGATGAATCAGGTGTGTCCTCACTCTGAAGGTCTGAAAGTGAGATCTCACTCTCACACACACTCACACTCTCTCACACACACTCACACACTCACACACACACACACACACACACACACTCACACACTCTCAGCTCAGACTGATGAGACAAAATGATCCAAATATTGTGTAATGTGTCATATTACTGGCCCTGTTGCCATGGAGACAGTGACGGGATCCTGGAGGCGAGGCGTCACGGTAATGGATCACATCACACACAGCAGAGGATGCAAACACATTCATCCTGACACACTCACACTCACACACACACACACACACACACACACACACACACACTCACACACACACACACACACACACACACACACACACACACACACACACTGAGTTAACCAGTTTGTGTTTCACACTGACAGAATCAGAAAAACTTGATTGATCCTCAGGAGGGAAACAGAAGCTCCATGTCAAAAATAAAAACATTATATGGTATAAATATTAAAGCTGTGTAAAAATATTAGACAAAATGGCAATAATAGAAAATAAAACAGAATATATACACAGATTAAGGTAAGTGCTTTATTTTCCAAAAACAGTAATATACTGTTATTATACATATAGAGAGATACAGAGTGAGAAATACACACACACACACACACACACACACACACATTATAATAAGTAATGTAAGATATATATATATGTATATAACCCTAACCCCATAAGTTAAGTAATATAATGAAAGAAAATAATAATAATAACAACAACAACAACAACAACAACAACAACAACAATAATAATAATAATAATAATGTCTATCTATCTATCTAGAATTTATGAAGGTGATGTAATCATATTTAGGATTTATTTTATTTTCCTGATGTTTGATATTTTCTTTCTCAGCAGAAACAGAATAAAGAAACAAACAGGTCATGTGATCAGTAACTTCAGTCAGGTGGAGGAGCTAAAGGCTAAAACCTGACGGTCACCTGACCCTCCAGTCATCCTCTCTTTAATGTAAATTAACTCCATACTGTTTGTTTATGTTTGTTTATGTTTGTTTATGTTTGTTTATGTGAGGTGTAGAAACACTTTGACATCATGTGTAAACATATTTGCTTGTGTTTTTTGACCAAACTGCAGCTGAACATCAGAGTCTGACCCAGAATCCTGTCTGCTCCGTCACCATGGCGACAGAGAACATGAGGTCGCCGTCTCCATGGTAACAGTAGCAGGGGTTTTTTTTTGTTTGTTTTGTTTTGTTTTTGGGCAGTAAGAGACTAAAATGTGATTTTGGTTTCAGTTTTCAGATGATGGATAGAAGCAAATAAACCAGAAAATATTCACATTTAAGAATTTGGACTTTTTTAAATTAAAAAATGACTCAAAATGATTAATTGATGAATATATTTAACAAAGCCGTGTAATTAAACCGTTAAATGATTCTGAAATGTTGTCTGTCCTTTTATCCTCAACAACACAAGAGACAAAAATACAAATACTTCATTACTGTTTGCTGTACTTTATTTGAGTATCTAGTCTATATCTTATATATTTTACTTTTACATTTGAAAGCAAATATCTGCACTTTCTATTAGGTCTGAACAATAATTTAAATTTGATCAAAATCTCAATCTGGTCGACGACAATGTTCAAATCACAGGAAGTGAAATATTTGATAAAAACCCAGTTTCTGTTTGTAAAATGACTGTGTTGCTGCAGACTGAAGAAAACATGTTTGGGCTGCAACTAATGATTATTTTCATCATCACTTAATCTGTCAATCATTTTAAGGATTGATTGATTAGCTGTTAGGTCCATAAAATGTCATTAAATTAATCCTGTCATCATCTTGTCAATTGAAAAATGTGCACTGACATATACGTCCATAACAACAGTCTGTTTTTGAATTACATTTCAGTGATATTTTATATATTTTAATTCTAAAGTTTGATTTGCAGTGCAGCTCTGTCCAAAAGTATAATATGTTTTTAAATGAATTTAATTCTTTTAAATAATATTTCTGTCATTCTCCTGTGTACCACCAGTGGTACTCGGACCACAGTTTGATATCTGAGATCTAGAGCCTGACAGGTCACATGACCAGAGTTCAGTCAGGGGCGCGCCTGTTGCATTATGGGACAGAAGCAGGATGGATGCAGAGGAAAAACATACGGTCCCAAAGTAACAATATTCTGAACGGTAATTATATTATATTATATTATATTATATTATATTATATAATATTATATTATATTATATTATATTATCACACAGTGTTCGTCCTGTAAAACTGGTAGAGCAGAGTGTATCTGTGTTTGTGCAGCTCCTGTTCTCTCCAGCAGGTGGCGGTCACACGTGAGGTGTTCTGTTTACAAAAGAAGAAGAAGAAGAAGAAAAGAAGAAGAAAAGAAGAAAAGAAGAAGAAGAGTTGTGTTTTCATCTCAGAAGAAGAAGAAGAAGAAGTCCGTTACCAGCAGCAGCTCTCAGGGTGTGTTTGTGTTCAGTTTATTTAAAGAGTTTAACTGAAGTGAATTAAAGTAAAGAGTGACTTTACTGATCTGAGGTGAGTGTTTCACTCTTTTTTTTCTCTCCTTCACTCTCTCTCACACTTTACACTGTTAGTGTACCGTTAGCGTTAGCATTAGCCTGTGATCGAACAGTTAAGTGTTTGTTAACAGTTCAGAACTGACGGTTTGACTCTTCTGTGGTGAGATAACACTTAGCATAACACGTTAGCTTCAGCTAAGCTAACAGGATGAGTGAAACTGAAGCTGAAACAGTCTGTTAGTGTGTGTGAGAGGGTGAGCTAACTGCTAACAGCTAACAGGGTGTTAATGACAGTCAAGTTTAATAAAGTTCATCAACAATCGATCAGGACCAGAGCCTGATCGATACCGGATACTACGGGCTCATATCGATATTAAGAAGTTAAAGAAACTCTAATATCAATCTATCAGCTCTATAATACAGAGAATATAGAATATAAATATAAACATTTTTAACCTCAGATGTTTTTATCAAAGCCGTGAGATAAAGATCTGTGATGGAGGAAGTTTAACAGTTTTTAATCATTATAAATAAATACATGTAAATTAAAATAACAAATAGATTAATTCATATGTTTATATTAAACCTGACTTAAGGGAAATGATCAAATATATAAATAAAAATGCTGCTTATAAAAATAAAAAGTAAACACAATCTTTATTCTCTGACTGTAAACTTAATATCTTTGAGAACTTTGAAAAACATTTTGTGACATTTTATGGAGCAAAGAGCTGATCAATTAGAGGAAGAATTATTGCCAGATTGATCACTAGTTGAAAAATAGGTCCAGATGTGTAAACAGGTGGAGCGCTGATGTTGGGACTTATTAACAATCAATTAATTGATTGATCTGCACTGCTAAATGTGAGATTTACACTGGATGAAGCATCAGCACATGCTGACAGTTATTTTTTTATGAAGCGTTTGATTGACCTCCTCCTAGTTCTTGAGATGCAGACGTTTCTGTAGTGACTCATTTTATCATTTTATCATGTTCAGAAACATCAAGTAAGAATCAATCATGAAAAATATTTTCCAGCGCACTTTTAGCAAGAACTGATGAGACCATCAGTTTCCATGTGAGTCCACACCCAGAAAGCTGTGGACCTCCTGGGTGTGGACTGATGATCTCTGTCCTCACTGTCTGGACAGAAACTTTTATTTCTGTCCAGAGTTGCATTAATTTGTCGCTCAGATTTTGTATTGATGATGGAGAGTCGGACCGCTGTGTAAAGTCTTCTGCAGCACATGTCAGAGACTCTCGGTGGGTTCAGGTCTGGACTCTGGTGGACAGTCCATGTGTGAAAATGTCCGAGTCATCAGGGAAGAAAAACATCCACTGATGTAAAAACCTGATCATTCAGTATTTTCAAGTAGTGAACTGACATCATAACGTTTCTGAACCTCGACCTGAGCGACTGAAGTGACCCCAGATCATAACTCCGCCCCCACAGGCTGGTACTGTAGGCACAAGGCATGATGGGAGCATCACTTCATCTGCCTCTCTTCTTACCCTGATGCCCCCATCACTGTGGAACCGGGTCAATCTGGACTGATCAGACCACATGACCTTTTTCCATTGATCCATTGATCCAATCTTTATGATCCCTGGAAAACTGAAGCCTTTTTTTCTGACCAGCTTCACTGATCAGTGGTTCTCTTAAGGTTCCACGGCTGTTTAGTCCCGATCCCTTCAGTTCTCTTCACACTGTGTGGAAATGTTCTTACTCTCACTCTTAAACACAGCTGAGAGTTCTACTGTTGATTTTTTATGATTTGATTTCATCAAATGTTTAATTGATCTCTGATCACAATCATTCAGGATTTTTTTCCGACCACATTTCTTCCTTGAAGGTGACGGTTCTCCTCGATCCTTCCAGGTTTTATAACGTGTTGAACAGATCTGAACTCAGGTTTAGTATTTTCATTGATCTCCTGGTTGTTTTCTTTCATTGATGCAGGTCAATAATTTGACTCTTCTGAAACAGAGGAACATCTTTTCCTCGATCACAGGATGTTTAAGAAATCAGAAGCTGCTCACTGCATCAGTTAGAGTTCAATAACTTATCAGCTGAAACATATTGATCACTGCAGTGGAAGGATCTTAACTGTTTGATTAGTTAAATCCAGGTGATGTTTTTTTTGTAAGGAAGTATATTTATATTAGATTTTTTTTACTCCTTAATTTTGACATCGGTCCCTGAAAGTCCAGCTGGTATCAGTCAGGAGCGAATCACTAAGAGACACGTAAGAGTTTTTAAGATGAGCAAGTCAGAAAAACTTTAAACTCATTCATCAGGTTTGTTCCATTTTGGTAAAAAGCGCTTGGTAAAAAAGTCATATTGTGATTATTTTGACTGAAATTCTGATCACAACATTTGATAAGATTACATTCAAGATTCAAGATGTTTATTGTCAAACCAGAACAGAAGAACAAGTACGTCATAAAACACAACCTAAAGAACGTAAAACTAACCTGAAGAGTACAGATGGAGCAGCACGTCTCCCTCCGTCTGTGGCGCCATAAAAAAATGATCCGTTTTACATCACAGTTTTCATGTTCACTGATTAAAAAAACAATCAAAATGATAACGTGATATTTATTAAAGTCTAAACCAAACAAACATGTTTTCTTTCATCTGGAGAACAAAGATCTTTAGATCAGAACATCTCTGCAGAACTACAGAACCTCAGTATAATGATCTCACATGTTTTTCCTTTTTCAAGAACATTTGGTTCTGGTTCTGTGATCACACTGGGATTGTGTACTGAGATGAACTCTGCTGGTTTCATGTCATTTGAAATTAAAGTTGCTCCTTTTTTTTAATAAAAGCTGAGACTGTTTGTGTAATAAAAGATTGAGAAATATTAAGTATTTATCCACCTACAGATGTTATTAGCATGATCTCTAAATCTTCATTGAATGTGTTGACAGATGTCACAGCTGTATGACCACAACAATGCAGATGTTTTTGTTTGTTAGCAGTTTCTGTACATTTGATCATTTTTCTTTAATCCATGTGTTCCACTCCGTTTGTGTGTCAGTGTGTCGGTACAGAGTGTAATCCCAGCTGATCTGTGTGTTCCTGCAGATGTACTACTATCGATATGAGAACGCTGAAGTCAGCTGCTGCTACAAATATCTGATGTTCAGTTACAACATCATCTTCTGGGTGAGTCACCTGCAAACACACCTGCAAACACACCTGAACGCCTGTTTACATTTTGACCCGTCTTTATGTTTACCTGTTTACATAAAGTGAGAGGCACAGAGCCGTGTTGACACTCAAAGATGTTTCCTGTCAGTGAACAGGAAGTGATGTCACGTCCTTTGTGGTTGAAGGAGCAGGTTTCTCAATCTGTGTTCTAGTATGTTCTTGTGAAACCTCATCAGTCACTGTCTCATGTCTCAGTCTTGCTGCTTTATTGCATCTATCCCAGCATGCACCTCACCAGGGAGATGGAGCAGATCTGATTAAACTCTGTGTGTGTGTGTGTGTGTGTGCGTGTGTGTGTGTGTGTGTGTGTGTGTGTGTGTGTGTGTGTGTGTGTGTGTGTTGCAGCTGGCGGGCGCGGCCTTCATTGCCGTTGGCTTCTGGGCGTGGAGTGAGAAGGTGAATGAACACACTCTATAATCATTAACCATGAAATCAATAAACCAATATTGATCTGTGATTATGATTTTTTTATTCACATGTTCTATCAGATTAAATCATTTACATTTATCATGACATCATGTTCTGAACGTTCTTGTACTGGACTGGTCTGTTGTGTTTTACAGGGAGTCCTGTCAGATCTGACCCAGGTGACCCGGATGCATGGTTTCGACCCAGTCTGGTTGGTCCTGGTGGTGGGCGGAGTCACCTTCATCCTGGGCTTCGCCGGCTGCGTGGGAGCTCTGAGAGAAAACATCTGTCTGCTAAAGTTTGTACGTTAAAAACATCTGTCCGTTAAAGTTTGTACGTTAAAAACATCTGTCCGTTAAAGTTTGTACGTTAAAAACATCTGTCCGCTAAAGTTTGTACGTTAAAAACATCTGTCCGTTAAAGTTTGTATGTTAAAAACATCTGTCCGTTAAAGTTTGTGACGTGTGTCCGTTAACAGTTATGTAGGATCGTTGCGTGCGTTCTGTTCTTCTCAGTTTTCCGGTGTGATCGGCTTCATCTTCATCCTGGAGCTGACGGCGGCCGTGCTGGCGGTGGTGTTCCAGAGTCAGGTCAGAGACTGGATCAACGAGTTCTTCCTGGCAAACATCAGAGCGTACAGAGATGACATCGACCTGCAGAACCTCATCGACTCTCTGCAGAGGATGGTAACCATCACTGTCTGTGTAACAGAACGTCATCATGTGGACCTTTAGTACCTTTTTCTTTAACAGAACCACTGCTGTAGAACTCAGGAACCTTGAGTTAAACTTGTAGTACCTTTTTCTTTAACAGAACTTCTGCTGTGGAGCTCAGGAACCTTGAGTTAAACTTGTAGTATCGTGTTCTTTAACAGAACTTCTGCTGTGGAGCTCAGGAACCGGACGACTGGGATCTGAATGTTTACTTCAGCTGTAACGGAACCCATCGCAGCAGGGAGAAGTGTGGGGTTCCGTTCTCCTGCTGCATCAATGATCCTGCTGTGAGTTGATCGCTGATCAATACTGACTGATGCTCGTGATCAGTTACCATGGTTACAGTGTATCAATATACGCGGTGTGAGAACAGTTTGTGTTTGTTTCAGGACTCGGTGGTGAACACTCAGTGTGGCTACGACGTGAGGAACCGACCGACGGTGAGAACCTGGCATGTTCTTTAATGTTCTATCAGCAACATGTTCTCTTCTTCTGATGTTCTCTAATGTTCCTGTACAGAAGGACTGGAGTAGTCACATCTACACTAAAGGTTGCATCGCAGCGTTGGAGGACTGGTTGCCGGGGAACCTTTACACTGTTGCCATCGTCTTCATCGTCATCTCTCTGCTGCAGGTACACAAATACTCTGTTACAGTATCACAGTACTCATACCGTAGTACTACTGAGTACTGTTACCGTTACTGAAGTGTTTATACTCTCTACATTCAAACTTTGAATGTAAAAACTTTATTGACTCTGAATTGGTTTAGTTTGAGTCTCAGTCACCTGACCTGTTTGTTTGTTTGTTTGTTTGTTTGTTTGTTTACCTCAGATGGTGGGGATCTACCTGGCCAGAACTCTGATCGCTGACATCTATAAAGTCAAATTCAGCTACTGAAGTGTTACCTGCATGGGGCGGAGCCTCCAC
>NC_139330.1:202500-205000 GCF_056507025.1 Lutjanus erythropterus
GTCCCTCACCTGTCTGTCTACCTACCTGTCCCTCACCTGTCTGTCCACCTACTGTACCTGTCCCTCACCTGTCTGTCTACCTACCTGTCCCTCACCTGTCTGTCTACCTACCTGTCCCTCACCTGTCTGTCCACCTACTGTACCTGTCCCTCACCTGTCTGTCCACCTACCTGTCCCTCACCTGTCTGTCTACCTACCTGTCCCTCACCTGTCTGTCCACCTACTGTACCTGTCCCTCACCTGTCTGTCCACCTACCTGTCCCTAACCTGTCTGTCTACCTACCTGTCCCTCACCTGTCTGTCCACCTACCTGTCCCTCACCTGTCTGTCCACCTACCTGTCCCTCACCTGTCTGTCTACCTACCTGTCCCTCACCTGTCTGTCCACCTACCTGTCTGGTTTGACTTCGAGGTCTCAGTTTGTTTCAGCAGATCTGAAGTTTTCTTGCAAACAGTCTGAAACACACTGAGACTTTAATGTCCCAGAACACATTTATTCAGTCAGTTCACTACGAAGACAGAAGCTGAAGACATGAAATGACCACAAAGAGAAACTAAACAATATCAAAGAGACACAAAACGACTACAAAAGACCACAGACAAGCAAAAAGAGCAAAAAGAGAAGAAAGACGCAGACAGCCACAAAGAGACGAAACTGGGCTGCATCATTTGTAGTCATTTTGTGTATCTTCAGTCTTCAGCTTGGTGTGTCCTGATCTGTCTGATATCAGCTGATTCTTTATTCTGACGTACGTTTATCAGCCACAGAGGTCAGGCTGTAAATTAACGTTCTTCAGTCTGCAGCGTCGTTCTGTTTCTCTGACGACTGCGTTTTCTCCTCCTGTGTGTTTCAGAGGGGAACATCAAGATGTTCATGCGCGGTCGACCGATCACCATGTTCATCCCGTCAGACGTGGAAAACTACGACGACGTTCGGACCGAACTTCCTCCAGAAAGACTCAAGCTGGAGTGGGTGTATCCTTCACTCTCTACTGTCAGAATTCTTAACGTTCATCGTCATGACGATGATGATGATGATGATGATGATGATGATGATGATTTTAAAGAGCTTTATGTTCACAGCAAACAACTAAAAATGAATTTACAGAAGAAAGATCAATTCAATAAATCTTTATTGACCTCTGAGGGAAATTCTGCTGCAGTGTTAAAAGATAAAACCACAATCAATACATGCAGAACACAGTAATAAGAGTAATATTGATTGATGATTGATTGTAATGAACAGACAGTAGGTTAGAGCTCAAATGTGACTGCGTGTGGAGAATAAAATAATATTCGTGGGTTTGGATTTAAAGTCGAGGAAACCAGACCATAATAATAAAAGGTTTCAGTATCTCCATAGTAACAGCAGCAGATGATCGTCCGCATAGAACAGTAAACCAGAGGACAAGTCTGACTCTCCAGCTGTTTCCAGGTGTTTCCTTGACAACCTGCAGGTACGGTTACCGTGGCAGAGACTGCAGAGCCAACGTTTACCTCCTGCCAACCGGAGAGATCGTTTACTTCATCGCCTCCGTCGTCGTTTTGTTTAACTACGAAGAGAGAACTCAGAGACATTACCTCGGACACACCGACTGTGTCAAGTGGTGAGGAAACGCTCTGCTGCTCTACTATTGGCTGCTCTGTGGTGACACATCTGTGACATCACCTCTCTGTCTCTCTCTTTGCCAGTTTGGCCATCCATCCTGATAAGATCCGGATCGCCACAGGACAGATTGCTGGAGTGGACAAAGATGGACGGGTGAGGACAGAAATCCTTCTATGACCTCAAATATTTGTTTACAACAACTAATGATAATAATAAATAATAATATCTGTCCTGTTTGTGGTGCGTTCAGGCGCTGCAGCCTCACGTTCGTATCTGGGACAGCGTCAGTCTGTCGACTCTGCAGGTCGTCGGTTTGGGAACATTTGAACGAGGTGTCGGCTCTCTGGCGTTCTCCAAAGCTGTGGGTATCACCCCGGTGCATCATGGGAACTGTAGTGTTGTGTAACATATGGACCAGACCGCTCGCATCATGTCTCACATCATGTCTCTCTGTGTGTCCTTCAGGACTCTGGACAGCACCTGAGCGTTATTGACGACTGTAACGATCACATGCTGACAGTTTGGGATTGGCAGAAGAAGTCAAAGATCGCTGAGATCAAGGTGAGCGCTCACTCTGCACAAAAACGACTGGATTACATTTTATTTTATAACAGAGTTTATTATTTGATGAATTTATTCATATCGTACCAGCAGTGGTTCCTGTAGGTTCTCACTGGTTCCAACTGGTCTCTGATTGGTTCTAACTGTTCTCTCTTTGTCCTTTACTGTTTCTAACTGGTCTGTGACTGGGTCTAGTTGGTTTTAACTGGTTCTGTTTCAAAATGGTTCTGCCTCTTGTATGACTGGTTCTGATTAATTCTAACTGGTTCTGACTGGTCTATGATTGGTCCTAACTGTTTCCGACTGGTTTATGACTGATGTCTGACTGGTG
>NC_139330.1:210000-352500 GCF_056507025.1 Lutjanus erythropterus
CCCAGTGGAGCTGTGGTTGCCATAGGAACACACTCAGGAAAGTCAGTACAGATCATCTATCTATAACCCCACACTGGTCTAACTGGTCTACCTGTTCAGTGATGGTCTAACTCTTCTACCTGTCTCAGGTGGTACGTTCTGGACGCTGAGACCACCGACCTGGTGGCGATCCACACTGATGGGAATGAGCAGCTGTCAGTGATGCGTTTCTCTGTAGGTAGGTGGAGATAAGTTCAATCCAACAAGTTGTTTCCATGACACCGTTGTGAAAGAAGTGAACTTCATATCCCAGAATGCTTCTCTGTGTGTCTGCAGATGGCAGTCTGTTGGCTGTTGGATCTCATGATAACTTTATTTACCTCTACACCGTCTCTGAGAGAGGACGCAAGTACAGCCGATACGGGAAGTGCACAGTGAGTCTCTTCAGACTTTTTCCTTTAGACAAATGTTCAACGATGCACAATTAAGTGTAGTAAATATAAACTAACGTGATGGTTAGGTGACGGTCAGGTGACGGTCAGGTGACGTTCAGGTGACGTTCAGGTGACGGTCAGGTGACGGTCAGACGATGTTCAGGTGATGTTCAGGTGGCGTTCAGGTGACGGTCAGGTGACGGTCAGGTGACGTTCAGGTGACGGTCAGACGATGTTCAGGTGACATTCAGGTGACGGTCAGGTGATGTTCAGGTGGCGTTCAGGTGATGATCAGATGACGTTCAGACGATGTTCAGGTGGCGTTCAGGTGACGTTCAGGTGACGTTCAGGTGACGTGCAGGTGACGGTCAGGTGACGTTCAGGTGGCGGTCAGGTGACGTTCAGATGACGTTCAGACGATGTTCAGGTGATGTTCAGGTGGCGTTCAGGTGATGTTCAGGTGGCGTTCAGGTGATGATCAGGTGACGTTCAGATAATGTTCAGATAATGTTCAGGTGATGTTCAGACGATGTTCAGACGATGTTCAGGTGATGTTCAGGTGGTGTTCAGATAATGTTCAGGTGATGTTCAGATAATGTTCAGATGATGTTCAGGTGATGTTCAGATAATGTTCAGACGATGTTCAGGTGATGTTCAGATAATGTTCAGATGATGTTCAGGTGATGTTCAGACGATGTTCAGGTGATGTTCAGGTGATGTTCAGATAATGTTCAGATGATGTTCAGGTGATGTTCAGGTGATGTTCAGACGATGTTCAGGTGATGTTCAGACGATGTTCAGGTGATGTTCAGATAATGTTCAGACGATGTTCAGGTGATGTTCAGATAATGTTCAGGTGATGTTCAGGTGATGTTCAGATAATGTTCAGATGATGTTCAGGTGATGTTCAGGTGATGTTCAGACGATGTTCAGGTGATGTTCAGACGATGTTCAGGTGATGTTCAGATAATGTTCAGACGATGTTCAGGTGATGTTCAGATGATGTTCAGGTGATGTTCAGATAATGTTCAGATGATGTTCAGGTGATGTTCAGGTGATGTTCAGGTGATGTTCAGGTGATGGTCATGTCTTACCTGAATGTTTCCACAGGGACATTCCAGCTACATCACACACCTGGACTGGTCACCTGACAACAACTTCATCATGTCGAACTCTGGAGACTACGAGATCCTCTACTGTGAGTACTCTGATAGTTCACTACTGTGATACTGTGTGTTTGTAGTACTGTGTACTTGTGAAGTAACAGTTGTGTGTTTTCAGGGGATGTGCCAAATGGTTGCAAACTGATCAGAAATCGTTCGGAGTGTAAAGATATTGACTGGGCGACGTACACCTGTGTACTGGGATACCACGTGTTCGGTTAGTACACCTGTGTGTCTGTTACTGATTGTATGTATGTGATGCTGTGTGTGTATTTGAAAATGCAGTGTTTTCCAAATATGTGACAACAGGTGATATTAAACAGATAGGAAATAAATAACCTTTCAATATAAATGTGTGTGTGTGTGTGTGTGTGTGTGTGTCAGGTGTGTGGCCTGAGGGTTCAGATGGCACCGACATCAACGCTCTGATCAGATCTCACAACAGGAAGGTGATCGCTCTGGCTGATGACTTCTGTAAAGTTCACCTGTTCGCCTACCCCTGCTCCACAGCCAAGGTGAGACACGTTAACTGAAAGGACAGTGGTCACATTAATTATGTCAGTTCTCATTAGTTCTTATTCTTCAACGTAAGAATAAAATCCCACCATCCTGCTTCTGTAATCAATACTGAATATTGATCAGTTTTCAGCCATGGTGGACATGCTGATTAAGTAGAAACAAACTGAGGATCAGTCGGACAATGATCAATAATCTGTCCATGTGTGTGCAGGCTCCCAGCCATAAGTACAGCGCCCACAGCAGTCATGTGACCAACGTCAGTTTCCTGTATAAGGACAGTCACCTGATCTCAACGGGTGGGAAGGACACCAGCATCATGCAGTGGCGTCTGGTGGAGAAATCTTCGCTGTCTCTCACTGACGGCCTCCTCTCCAACTCCGCCCCCCACCGGGTCGACCCCGTCTTCGTCACAGCAACTCCCACACAGGAACCCGTCCCTCCCCCGACCACCAACGGGACCCAAGAACCCTCCCCGGACACCCCACCCCCCACAGAGTTAGCCCCACCTGTCTCAGAGTTGACCCCGCCCTGCTCAGAGTCGACTCCGCCCCCCTCAGACAGCACGGTGAGTCTGAAGGACAGCCTGGAGCCGAGCGATGACACGGCCACGCCCAGTGACGAGGGGCTGCCCCCCCTCACCCCCCCCTCATAGACCGTGAGAGTCCGTGTGTGAATGAGTGTGTTCTGGTACAGCTATCTTTGTGAGGACCACGTCTGTTTACACCAAAGTGAGGACAGTTTGACAAAATGGGCTAATTTTAGGAGTTTTTCACGCTGCACGTTCTCAGCCCAGAACCAAAAGATCCACGTTGCACTTCTTCTCACCCTGCAGGACTAAAAGTGTGTTGCTTTAGTGACTGATGTGAAAAGTTTAGAATGTGAATTCTTCACTTCTAAAACACTCCATCACATGCTGTCTTTTTACGTCGATCTCTTTTATTACATGAAATGATTTTCTGTTGATCCGCCATGTCGAATATGAAATTTGAAAATGATAAAAGCCATGACACACAAAAAAACCTTGTGTGGAAAGGCCTTTAGCCTGGAGCTAAGTGCAGTGTGAAGCCCTTTTGGCAAAGTGAGGACACATGAGGACATTTTGTTTGGTCTCCGCTTTGTGTCAGACCATTGAGGACTCGGGGGCGGAGTCAGACGTGTATGGTTCAGTGAGAGTTAAAACAGTAAATGTTTGACACAACTGACTCGATCATTTAGCGTATTATTAACATATCATTCATATTCAAATCATCAAACATCCATAAATACACAAATTGAACCATCTGGTTCTTCATTATCTCAGTGATCCAGTGATAGCTGCCCGTTTCCATGGTTACACTGTAAACAGCTGATTCAGCACACACAATCACAGAATCGGTTCTCAACGAGGTCCTCACAAGTATAGAAGTACAAAGAGTGTGTGTGTGTGTGTGTGCGTGTGTGTTCTCATCAGTCAGCTGTTAAAATAAAAAAACGTTCCTTCAGTTTGAACAAACATGTGATGTCACAGTTTGAGACACCTGGAGAGAGTGATTTACCTGGAGGAGTGTGTCAGGTGACTTTGTCTCCTCCAATCAGAGCAGAGCAGAATGTGTTGGGCAGGTGGGGTCAGAAAGGACCCTTTTAGAAACTTTTAGCAACTTAATGTAATCTTGTTTTAATCTTGGTGACCTATAATGAAAAATACCTGTAACGATTATTGATTATTGATCATGTAAACACTGATAAGGTCATTAATTATTGTTTTGCGCTTTTATTTTGATGAACCACCAAACTTAATACTTCTGAAAGACGTTTCACAATAAAAGCCCAGCAAGGAAGTGACAGTACTGTAAAAGGCTTTTAATGTGAAACTAACAGGAAATACGAACCACACAAGACCGAGCAGAGAGCCTTCAAAATAAAATGTGATGGACATAAAACATGAAATAATCCCAGAATATCTGATTAAAAAGTCAAAGGTGTGATATAAAAACTTCCCATGATTCATTTCATTAGCAGACAGCCAATCACAGCTTCACAATCTTTAGTTCAGATTCAGGTCTTAAAGAGACAGTTCTTGGATGTGTTTGGAGAGCGTCTCACCTGAGACAGGTGAGCATCGGTGCAGTGTCGAGAGATTGTGAAAACAGTAAGTGAACAGGTGGAAAAAGGAAGTCCCCCTCCAGAATAAAAGCTGTGACTCAGATGTTTTTGACAGAGGAGTGTCTCTGACAGTTTGTATATACTGCAGCAGATATCTGTGTGTATATTTCTGTTCACCACCAGGGGGCAGCAGCTCCTCAGCTACACTGACTCACATCTCTCAGCCAATCAGAGCTGCTCTCCTCTGATTGGCTGCTTTGAATGACTGCTGATGATGTTTGTTTTCTGGACCATTTCTGTTCAAGATGTTTTCTGAATGTCATGATGATGTCACTCCGGGGGGCGGGGCCTTCGAGGGGCAGGGAGGGGAGGGCGGGTTGTTCATGTTTTTGCCTTTTTAATACTCTTCATCTTTAATATCTTCATCTTTTCTACGCTCGTCTCTCTGAAGGGCTTGTACAGAGTTCAGGGACTCACCTGGATGATCAGGGAGGGCGGGGCCATGGGAGGGGCGGGGTCTTGTGGGAGTTTCTGGATTAAAGTGTTTTTCATCAATCAGTAACAACATTGATAGCCATGATGATGATGATGATGATGACGATGTTCATGTGACTGTTTTGAGCCAATCATGTCTTCTCTCATGCATTCCTGTCAGACGACAGACTGTACTGAAGATTTCAACAAAAAAATGCAAATAAATGTTTTGAAAACTGACTTCCTGCTTCTGTTGTCATGGTGATGGTGATGCATCTGCAGTGTGCGCTTCTGTTTACACGTATTGATCTAAACACACAGAATCACTCAGCTGAAGTTATTTTAGAACCAATCAGTTAAAAGTGTGCAACAAGTCCCAAGTGTTTCTAGTCCAAAACAGGTCATTACGTGTCCCAAATGACTAAACACAGAAACAGTTAAATGTGCAGAAATAAAATGATCATTATTTTTAAATTAAATGAATGTAATTAAGAGCCATTTCACCAGATTGATTCCTTTTCCTCTCAGCTCGTGACTTCAGTCCCTCCAGGAAGTTGTGATGCAAAAAAATCAAACCCGTCACCGTGGATTCAGTCCAAACTCTGGAACCTTTTCACAAATTCAACCAATCATCGTAGCTTCCCATGACTTCCACAAATCACATCAGTCCCCCGCGCAAACATCACATATGATCGTCTCAATGAACTCTGTTTTCGTATTTATATTTTTTCATTTTGTCATGGGTTCTGAAAAGATATTTATCAACTCTGTGCACTTTTATTTTGTAATTTTATCATTTGTGCTATTTTGACTGAATGAGTGCTCCAAAAAGATGCCTGATGCTGCTCAGTCACTTATAAAGCAGATTTTGTTAGAATTTTCTGGTAATGTTACTGAGAACACTCAGAACAGCAGGCAATGCAACTTTATTTTTCTATTTTCTCTTGGTCCTACAATTTATTGCAAAATAAAGCCCAAGCATTGCTCATTGCAACTTGCATCACAAGTTTTGAGAAAAGCTGTTGTGAAATTAGGCATTTTAGGCCACAACAGTCTCAGAAAAGGCCACACCTGAAACCTGATCAGGTGAAACTGACTCATGTTTTCAGTTGACTCAGTGATTGGACAGCTGTTGGTCCAACAACAAACAGCTGGATTTAAAACTGTTCATGACAACAGCTTGAGTTTGGTTTGTGTTTATTCACCTCGACACTCTGACCGACTGTACAGATTCATGTTTACGCACTGAACAAAGGTATATGGCACATTGCATTCTGGGAAATCCCCCTCACAAGTTTATTTTACATCATGTGGTTTGATAATGTCAGAGTTTGCTGGGCTGTGATTGGCTCAGGCGTTGCAGCGGTTGTGGTAGCAGCAGGTCCAGCCGGGCTTAGAGCATCTGTCCAATTGAATGCAGCCCTTTTCTCCGTTATCTGAGAGAGCAAACAGGAAATGCATCATCAGAGCACAAGAAGGTATCAGACTTGATGTGAAAGTTGTACAGGTGTGTGAGGACGCAGGTGGAGGACTCACCTCGGGTATAGCAGGCCTGTTTCGTGTTGCTGGAGCAGTCCAGCAACATGTTGTTGACCATGTGGAAGTCCTCACCGTAACACTGGATGGTAAACTTCTCAGCTGCAACACAAACACATCTGTGACCAAACCTGAGACACACCTGACTAACTGACCCTCCCTATGTCCCACCCCTTTTTGGTCTGTGCTCCAATAATAGCTGAGAAAACTTGTTGCTTTGGCTAATGTTCTTCTTTTCCTGAAAAAGTGGCATGTAGAGTCACTTTCACAGGTCAACAGACAAATCAAGGACATCACGTCTACGTACCAGAAACAGGAAAAGACAAACACGGTTACATCACTAAAATATTACTCAACTACATGTAAAGGTACAATCAATAAAAGTACAAAGTATTCTTCTAAAAAACTACCCAGAGTAACTGATATTTGATACATTATCAATAGCTGTCAGTCAATCAGAGGTGTTTCTGTTTTTCTTTTGTCACTTATTCAACAGAAGGCTCTACATGAAAAGAACAATCTGATTAAATATTGATTAGTTCTTAATTGGTCAAATTCTTAATGGCAGTTAATTCACTAATCATTTTTGGTTGTAATTGATTAGCCTGCTCACCTGATTGATTACAAAAATGCAGATGAAAGGTTGTGATATTAATTCAAATTGTACTCAGTACTCAACTATGATTGTAAATGTAACTCTGGAGATTACATGGTGTAAGTACAAGTACATCTACTCATTAAATTACCTCCAAAAAATCGCTCAATTACAGTAATTTATTTGTAATTGCTTACCTCCACCTCTGCATATTATATTATATTATATTATATTATATTATATTATATTATGTGTGTTACCTGAGCAGAGCGGCAGCAGCAGCAGCAGCAGCAGGTAAGCCTTCATGTTTCTGGTTTTCTGTTGATCGACTCACTGAGCAGCAAAAACTGAGAAGACGAGGACGTCGGAGCCGGACTTTTATCCACACAGGTGGACAAACAGATAACTGATCTGAACACAAACTGAACTCAGGTCGCCTCAGACGTGACGTCTGTTTTTCCTTCAGTTCAGTCTGAGTTTCAGCTGAGTCATGACTGGACATCGTGTGTCCACATGTGGACATGTCCTCAAGCTGATGGACCATTTATCATGTGTCTCTGCTGAGTCATGACAGGTCAGTCAATGATTGGCTGACAGTTTATCCTTTGCACTTTGGACGCCGAAGCTGAAGTTCATCAAACATCTGTTTGTCCCACTGAGAAGGTTTCTACTGATCGATCAGCTGATATCATCTCCTCTCTGATCGATCAACATCAGTGTGTGTGTGTGTGTGTGTGTGGTCGTCTCACTGTCCAGACGGACTCCTCTGAGCTGGAGGACATCGATCACCTGGGGGGACAGAGGGAGTCGCTGAGTGTTGGTGGACACGATGATCTTCTTGAAGATGTTTAAGGTTTGGTTGAGTCGTCAGAGATGACGACAGACTGAAGATGAAGATGGTTGACGGTCCATTCAATGACCGCGTCTCCAGATATGAGACAACTCTGAGCTGCATGTCTGTTTACTTCCTGTAACATGACTGATTCATTCTTTAGGAAGTTTTGTTTCGTACGTATTGTTAAGAATATTTACTGTTTGTTTTGTTTAACGTTTTGATAATCAGCTCAGAAACTTTAGCTAGTTAGCATCATTAGCTTCATTCAAACTGGACAGAAACAAAATGAAACTCACTAAAACATCTTTATTTATCTTTTTACTGTTCCAACAATCACCAGCTTTGGTTTGCTTTAAATAAAATGATAAATCTCAGAGTTGTGGAAATATTCTGACTCTACACAGTTTCTCATGGTGGTTCTCCCTCGCTCATCTCGTCTGATCAAAGATGACCATGTTAGTTAGCTGACAACCAGACAACAACCAATCAGAAACAACAACAACCAGACAACAATATCATCATCAACAACAACACAGTACAATATTGACTTCGTCCCAGTTGGATTGTGACTCTTATCCTAATAGCAGAAAGTCTGGATATTTAATTGAATACAGGACAAAGACAAAATATTTAATAGTGTGTGTGAACTGAGGACACTAACAGCTGATATTAAAGGTTATACAGCACATTGTTTACATGTTATTAAACACAGACAAGTTTTAGATGTAGGACTCCCATAATGTTGTATCTCACAAACATTATCATGTCAGATGTGTAACCAGGTTTGTTGCTGAACCTTCAGGTTTGAGGTTTTGTTGGCGGTTTGACCTTTAACCAGGTAAAGTTGCAGGTTTGTGTTTGTTCTGAATGCTGCAATAATCCTGTACGGAACAGTTCAGCTCTCTGTGTGAAATGAATGCAAAGACTCTTGATCACTGTGTTTGAGAACATGCAGGGACAAATAGCAGAACAGAAAAGAGCAGCTGAAATATTTGAAAGATTTCTCTAAGAAAATGAAATGAGACTGACCTCTGCTGGTCACAGATCAGAACAACACCAGTACTGTGAAGTGTAAGTGGTGGCAGTTCAGAGGAAAACCCTCTCTTCAGTGTGTCACACACACACACACACACACACACACACACACACACACACACACACACACACACACACATCATCCACAGACCTGTGTCAACATACGGGTCTTTTAATGCAGGACACTGAGGTTTCCCATTCAGACATGAAGATATCTGCACAAACAGAAACACGTTTTTCATTCATTCTTGTTTTCAAGAAACTATAATAATTCATTATCTGTTCTTTTTTTTTTTATCTCTGTGCTTATTAGCTGAATATTTATGATGTGTAACAATGTTAGCATATAAACTGTAAAGAACCGTATTAAACACAGTGGTTTCACTGCTGTTGTCTTTAGATGAAGCCTGCGCAGAATCGATCGGCTGTGATCATGGTGTGAAGTTTTAATCTGTCAACAAGATATATTGTGGCTGATAATAATGACGTTTTTCTTAAAGAACCGTTTCAATGTGCTTTACAAGGCAGATAAAGTCCGCGTTCAACGACGCACTTTATTACTTCAACAACAGCAAACTTCAGGTAACCTGCAGGTGATCTAACAGGACATCAGTGTCTGTTCCTGTATTTTCTCTGAAGTCAGCTGGAAACTGTCCACTGCAGCTTTTTGTCTCCACCTCCACATCTCGTCTACTCACCAGGTGAAGCGCGGTTCATCTCGAAGAGGCCTATTGTTCATTTCTGATCAAACCCTCTCCTTCGACCAGCACATCAGACAAATCACCAAAACACCTTTCTTCCACCTCAAGAACATCGTCCGTCTCCGTCCATCCGTCTCCTCCACAGCTGCAGAAACCCTCATCCACGCCTTCATCACCTCCCGTCTGGACTCCTGCAACAGTCTCCTCTACGGTTCACCATCACAAACCCTCAATAAGCTCCAGTACATCCAGAACTCTGCCGCCCGGCTACTCACCCGCACCCGCACCCGTGACCACATCACCCCCATCCTCCACAAACTCCACCGGCTGCACATCCCCCAGAGAATTCATTTCAAAATCCTCCTAATTACATACAAAATCCTGAATCACCTGGTCCCACCCTACCTGTCTGAACTTCTTCACCGACACACTCCCACCTGTGCGCTCCGCTCTGCTGACGCTAATCTCCTGGGGGGACAGGGCTTTCTCCATCGCTGCTCCCACCCTCTGGAACTCACTCCTCTCCCCATATTCAAAAAAAACTGCTCAAGACTCACCTGTTCAACACCGCTTTCAACCACCGACTGTTTCTTCTCCTCATCCCTTGTTTGTTTGTTTGTTTTTTCTGTATGTTGTTTCTTCCTTTCTCTTGTCTTTTGTGAAGCTATATAAGTATAATGAATTATTATTATTATTATTATTATTATTATTATTATTATTATTATTAGCGTTGTCACGTTACAAAACAATTAGTCTGTATAGAACTTACACAATAAAGAAACAATGCGTACAAATGTCGCGAGAGTTTCGCAAATCAACAGTTTCCCCTTAAAACTGTCCAAAAACATATAAAATCAATATTGAAAAATAATGTCGAAGGTTCTCTCCATCTCTGTGTCTTTTTATTTTTATTGAACTCGGACGACAAACAGACTGAATGTTTGAGTTTGTGCCTTCAGGTCAGATGACGATGTTGTAGTTTGATCGTCCTGACGGCTGGCGGCGGTAGAATTTGTTTGTCAGTCGCCATTTATGGATAGAAGAAGAAGGCAGACAGGTTGTTTTTATCGTTTAACGTAGTGAGTTAGATCCGTTTCCTGGCTGCTGGTGAATGCAGGACACTGAAACAAACATTTAACTGCATTGATTGTGACTAAGAAGAGATTTGAAGATGCTGTAGTTCAGCCTCCTGACCGTTGGAGGCGGCCGACATTAAAGTGGATAGACGAAGAAGAGGAAGGAGCCGCAGCACCGATCAATGATGTTTATAACTTCACCGTTGAACTGTGGACTTTTCATTGAACGTACTGACATTTGTCTGTGTTCACCGACTGTCTGTGAAGCTCTGGTGCGGAAACAAAGAAACTGTCGATGAGTTTCTTCTCGGACTGTTTCCCTCATTATCACTTAACTCCGTGGCTAACTGTTAGCTTAGCCAGCTAGCTGCCTGCGGTAACGTTAGCCTGCACTCAAGGTATCGAGATTACTTCATTATACGTGTATATGCATGTACTTTAACAATGAGAGCTGCAGTCCCTTCATGCACACACACACACACACACACACACACACACACACAGAGCATTTAAACGCATCTTTACCTGGACGTTCGTATAAAACATAAACTTATTTATGTTGATATTTTTGTTACAGCTCCTTTAGCTCTGTGTCAGTCAGGAAATGGGACGAGGAAAAGGACCGACACGGAACCGTTCCCCCATGGGACCGCCAGGTGAAGATGGATCCCTGTTCAACATGGGCCCACCGGGTTGGGGGCCCCCACCGCCGGGGGGATGGGGTCCTCCTCCGCCTGGAGGATGGGGCCCTCCGCATCCTGATGACTGGGGGCCAACACCTCCTGGAGGGTGGGGCCCTCCGCCTCCTGGAGGATGGGGGCCACCACCACCTGAAGGCTGGAGCCCCAGAGGACCTCTGCCACCAGACTGGGATCTCAGAGGGCCCCCACCACCTGACTGGGACCTGAGAGGGCCTCTGCCAGCTGACTGGGACCTGAGGGGGCCTCCACCACATGACTGGGACCTCAGAGGGCCCCCCCCACCCGACTGGGACCTAAGAGGGCCGCTGCCGCCTGATTGGGATCTAAGAGGGCCACCACCCCCAGACTGGGACCCCAGAGGGCCCCCACCACCTGATTGGGACCTGAGAGGACCTCCACCACCCGACTGGGACCCAAGAGGTCCACCGCCACCAGGCTGGGGGCCTCATCCTGATGACTGGAGACCCCCTCACTGGAGACACCCTGGCTGGGGTCCAGAAGGTCCCCCCCCCGAGCCGTGGGGGCCTGAGCCTGTCCCACCGGGACCCGTCCCCCCTCCTCCTGTGGGGATTCCTCCTCCAGACCCCGCAGCCTTCGGACCTGTGCCCATCCCTCCTCCTGTCCCCCCTCCGGCCTGCGTCCCCCCACTGGGGTTCCCGTCCTACCCGCCCCCAGGCTGGACTGGAGAGGTGAGCTCAGCAGAGTTCAGAGTATTTTCATTATTGATCAATCTGTCACACATTTTCTCCACTAATCGATTTGTTGTTTAGGGCATAAATTATCAGAAAATATTGGTCAGTGTTTCACAAAGAACTAAGAAGCTGAATTCAGAGAATTTGGAATTTATTTTCTTTAAAAAATAACTCAAACAGATTAATAATGATCAAAATAATTGGCAGTTAATGTAATAATTGATTATTAATCGTTGCGTCTCTGTCTAACGTACTCTGATACTTTAGACGATGACATGTCAGAGTCCTGCAGCGTGTTTCTTCTGGACCTTTATACATGTTATTAATCATATGAAACCACTGCGTGTGTTGTAATCGATTATTGATTGGTTATATGTAGACAGAGTGGTGATGTTCAGGTGAGTTCACCTGCATGAACTGAACCTTTTCTTTCTGTCTGTGCTCAGTCTGTTGTAGAGGAAGCGATGCCAAATCCGCCCCCAGACCAGCCTGAATGGGTGAGTCCAAACCAGGTTTTCTGACCCTGAACCAGAATTTAGAACTAACATTTTAAACACCAAAAAAATCTGGTCATCTAGAGGATTGGTTCCCAACCTGGGGTCTGGGCCCCCTAAGAGGGGGAGGCAAAAATCACAGGAAGCCCCAAGATTTCAGGTTGTCAAAATTCAATTTGCTCATTAACAAAAATCACTATTTTTATAAAAGTCTCTATAAATTCTATATAAAAATATATTTTTCAGCATTGATATCTAGTTTCTGACACATTTTTTCACATTAATAATGAGGTTCTTGACAATTTTAGCATTGATATGTAGGTTTTTAACCATTTTTACTGTTGCTGCTGGATTTTTATCCGTCTTTAGCATTAATATCTGGGCTTTTAATAATTTTTAGTGGGTAGCATTCTAAGGTTTTTAAACTCAGTGATGATTTGATGATCAGAATTGTTGCCAAGTCTCTAAATCTCATTTCTTTTTATCTTTTTTGGTTTGGTGTTTCAGATTAAAGCGTTGATTTCAGCTCCACCCACTGACGCCGCTCCGGGGGCAGAGACTAAAAAAGCCCCAGACGACCCTGCTGTCACTACAACACCTGTGGCAGACCCCGCCACTATCCCGCCCAAACCTAAACCCGACCTCGCCAAGACCATCAAAGCTCTTGGCCTGCTGGGAAAACGCTCGTTTGATAAGTGAGTCATCATCTGATCAGAAAAAAACATATGAAGGTTTGTAGTCGGCAACTGGACTTGATAGAGTTCTTGAAGACGTCTCGTCTCTCATCCAAGAGGCTTCTTGAAGTTCAGAAACTTTGATACGAATACCGTCACCTGGATGACTGAGAAATTTACAGACATGTGACCAAAGTGTGATGTCACTTCCTGTGGCATGTGTCTTCCTCTGTGGTGTTGTACCTGACCTTCTGTCTGTCTCTCTCCTCAGGCCGCCTCCTGGCAGGTCGACGGGGATCATCTCGTTCATCGGGGTAAGAACATGTGCCGACACACGCTGTCGCGTGACTGATGATGTCATCAGGTCACATGTTGTTGTTTTTGTAGATGAAGAGAAAATCAACTAATCATTGAAGTTATTTCTATACAGTTAAATAACACTAGAACAAATGAAGGTGACGCATGGATCGAACTGCAGGATTGAAACAATTAAAAACTGGACAGAAGCTACATGACAACAATTTTCCTTCATATTCTTGTACTTTTTGTCCACTATGGACACAAAATAAGTCTAGGAATACATTCCTAAAAGTCTGTAAAAGTCTTAAATTTAACTTGAAACCTGCAGAATCCTTCCTGACAAGGTTCCTACTGAAGGTCCTCTGGTGGAAATGTACTGTTTTTGACTAGGATGCAGTAGATTTAGTCACCAACCAGATGATGTTGTGTCTCTGATCATCAGCCAACCTTTGGCTACATTGAGAGGGAAGATCTGGAGAAGTTCACCTTCAGCTTCACGGCCTTTTTTGGAAACCCTAAAGCCATGACGCCTGGGGTCAGAGTTCACTTCACCGCCTGCAGGGACAAGGTGAGACCCAGCTGCACCCCACATGTTCACCACCTCACAGGTCAACTTTAATTAATTAAACATATTTATTTCAGGCTTTATTTTATTGGCATACTTATGTATTGAATGTATTAATATTGACCTAAATGGCACTTCATACGAAGAAATCAGGTCTGTTCCATGTGCATCATATTTTTGTTTCAGGCATATTGATTTGTTGTAAGTAAAAGTTCTCTCTTGTGTGTAATTTGCGCTCTGTTCTGAAATTTTCTAGTGTTTTTAGATGTGAATCATCAGAGTTCTGTAACTTTAATTTAAACTTTTAAAGACGTTTCTTCGATCTTTTAGTGAAAAACTAAAATGAGTTCATGATATCAGACTCGAGGTTCTGTTGGTGACTAAAACAGAAGTCTGGTTCTTGTCATATCTTCTCCAGTGTTTCAAAGGTAAAATTATATTTTGTTTGTTGAATTGAGATTCTGATCACAGCTATTAAACATTTGTATTTTTCATGCATATTTTCAACATAGTCTTAAATCTTCTTCGCGTCTTGTCTCAGTTTTTATATCCTTGTGTTATTCTAAGATTTTATGTATGCTTTTAATTTGAAATTTGGATGCAGATCATTGGTTAATCTTTAACGCATTTATCTGATCATCAAGTTGCTTTAAAACTTTAAAACCATCTTGTCACATTATATAATGGAATTAAAGTTTCTCTAGTTTGGTGAATTTAAATGTTGAATGAATCTGCAGTAAATGTAATTTTTTTTTATGTGTCTGTTGTTTGTGTTTTTTAGCAAAACAGTCTGATAGCAACGGACGTGAAAGTAGCTCCAGGTGGAACGGAGAACGTGGACACAGAGATCTATGAGGCGGTGGTCAGTCAGCCAATCACGGAGCCTCAGGTCAGTTCAGACTTTAACCTGTCCACCTGTCCACCTGTCCTCATCCTTCTTGGTTGCAGTCGTTGACCCCGCTGGTTTTGTCACTCTGCAGCCCGGCGAGCGTCAGTATCCCGGGCAGGTGTACGTGAACATTGGGCCACTGAGGACCAACCTGACGTTTGAAAGGAAGGACAGCACGGTGACGCTGCTGAAAAACGACCAGGTGCTCATCAACCTGCTGAGTGACATCGTCAGCGAGAAGAGGAGAGCCAGCAACATCAAACCACAAATCCCTTCGACCTTCAGCCACACCAAGGAGATGAGGGAGGAGGTGAGAGCTGCTGACCTCAGCCGGTGCTCATGATCAGTGACGTCCGTCAGTTGAACCTTTTGCACTCCTTTCTGTCTCTGAGTGGATGCTTTTAATCTTCGTCACAGGGAGTCATCATCAGTCTGAAAGAGAGCGAAGGCATCATCAAGTCGGATGAACACGGCGAGCTTCCCTTCGACATCAAAGAGAACTTCAGTGACGTCGAGTTCACCACTGAGGACATTAACGAGCAGGTTGAGTTCACCGTTGCCACGGTGAGGACTTGGCCCACTGCCACCACTACTGGGGGGCGGGGCTTGTTTCTGGTTCCTTTACTTGCTGCTGAAATAATGACTGTAGTTGAGCCGTGGAGTTTGTTCTGAAACACGAGTCTGTTTTTGTTTGTTCTCAGCTGAGAGTGGGCAAGAAGGCCATCAGGATTCGACGTGTTAAGGAGCCCCTCCTCCTGACGCTCTGCACCGCCACCGCTGCTGCCGCGGCCGCCATGGAGGAGGCTGACAACCAAAACGCAGGTGACAACGATGTCGAGTCCAAAGCGCTGAGAGGGAAGGCCACGGTGAAGACGGAGCTGGGCCCCAACATGCAGCTGGACACAGAGCTATACGAGGGCATCGTCAGCCAGCCAATCATAGAGCCCACGGTGAGCGAGATGGCACAGGTCAGAGTTTAAATGCACTGCAGTGACTCCACTGAACATCTGTTCGGTTAATGTCTCCTGCAGTTTGGGTCTGATTTTAACAGCAGTTTAGTAAACAAATCAGAAAATTCAACAAAGTTTGTCTCAGTCAGCAGTAATTGATGAATTGGAGGATGAGACGCAGCTGTAATGATGATGTGACGCCAAAAGAAGTAGAGCTACAACGATAAATCAATTATTATTCACCTACTAAATTGATCGGCAACTATTTGATAAGCGATTGGTTTTGCATCATTTTTTAATAAATAGATCAATTTAAAGATGTAAACTTTGATGGACATATTCTAACAGAGACGACTGGTTGTATGTACCTAAAGAAGCACTTCGTTGTGTCAAACATGGCGTCTGCGTCTCTGTTCAGCTCCACATGCAGGGTTACCCCGGACAGATACACGCCAACATTGGCCCTGTCAAGACCAACGTGACCTTTGACCACCGGGACTGTGGCGTGACGCTGCTGAAGAATGACCACGTGTTGATCAACCTGCTGGTCGACATGGTGACCAAGAAGAGGAGAGCGGCCAACATCAAACCCAAGATCCCGTTCACCTTCAGCTACACCAAAGAGAAGAGAGAGCTGGTAACACCAGGTCACCTGATCACCTGTGATGGATCTGTGTCAGGTGTCATCAATAATCAATGGATCTGTTCGGTTTTCAGGGTATCATCACCTGTCTGGGAGCTGAAGAAGGCATCGTCAACTCTGAGGAACATGGAGAACTTCCCTTCGACATCTGTGAGAACTTCAGCGACACAGAGTTTGGCTCCTCTGACATCCACAAGGAGGTGGAGTTCACAGTTGCCATGGTGAGTCCGTCAAAAGAGAGCCAGTCACAGCTGCTGCAGGTGAGTCAGGTTGACATCTTGACGCTGCCGTTTCTGTTCCTGCAGGTGAAATCCAAAAAGAGGGCGATCAGGCTGATGAGGACGAAGAGGGACGAGGACAAAATCCTGGAAGAGCAGAAGAGACGGGAAGAGGAGGAGAGGAGGAGGCGGCATGAGGACGAGCGGAGGAGACAAGAGGACGAGGACAAGAAGAGGAAGGAGGATGAGGTGCGAGAGAAAGAGGCGGAGAGGAAGAAGAAGGAGGAGGTGGCAGCGGTGCTGGAGGCGGCCAAATGCAAGGTGAGAATCAGATGTAAAAACGTTTGAAGATACACAAACAGAGATTTTATTGATTTTAATTCTTAGTTTATGTTGATGAGATTGATACAAAAATATACACAAATATTTGATCAAAGTTTTTCTGTTCTACAGCAGGTCTGTTTTTTTCATCATTTTTCATGTTTAATTTCAAATCTTCACTTGTTTTTAACTGATTCATGATGTTTGTCGTCGTAACAGTTGTTCAGTCAATACAAGTTCGACCGCGTGGAAAAATTTGTTCCAATATAAACAAATAACAATTAATAAGTAACAGATAAATAAAATGTACTGAGGAAGATGACAGTGTAAACACACAGGCCGTTTTATCGATTGAAGCAGAACCTGAGCTGCTGGCAGACGTTAAAAATAAATATATAGTAACAAATGATCTTCTCTCTTGTTAACTTTTGTAGTTCATATAGAGACATAAGAATTAAACTGAGATTATTGACACTGAAAGAGCCACAGAACTGTCCAGTTTAACTAAAATCCCTCCTAAATGTGCTCGTAGAACAGCTCCTCACTCAGTAAAGTTTTTTTTTTTGTCACAACAACATCGTGACTTAGACTAAACCAACTGTGTCAGTTTGTGTCACTTTTCTACCTGAAGCCACCTTCAGGTCTCTGACCACTCGCTGTCTTCTACTGTCCTCTCATCCTGCAGTGGACGCCGCTTGGCTTCAAAATGAGAGACCCCGACTCGATGGACGACCTCAGCAAGGAGCGATTTGAAGGCACCGTCCTCAAAGCCATTTCCAGAAACATAAAGAAGATCAAGAAGGAGCTGGAGGAGGAGCGAGGAGGAGGAGGAGCTGAGAATGGACAAACTCTCCCCACACAGGTAGTTTCAGAAAATTCTGCAAGTCTTGAAAGTCCTGGAAAGTTCTGGAGTTTTTTTTCCAGATCTGAAGAAATAAAAATAAAAATGTTATTGTTGTAAAATCAGGTAAAAATTAAAATGGAGAAAACAGATGAAGATGAAACTGCAGAAAAAGTTGAAGGAGAGGGAGCGGAGGAGGGAACGATCAGGATGAAGAAGGAGGAGGAAGAGGAGGTGAAGAAGAATCAGTCGTCTGATGCTGAAGCAGGGGGCGGAGCCAAACCACAGCCAGAGATTGGTCGACTGGTGATGACGATCGACGGTCAACAGAAACAGCTTCCCTTCGGTCTCGACGACCTGCTGACCACCGCCACCATGCTGGACGGAGACAAGGTGAGAGCAGGGTGTGATGTCACAGGAAATGAGGCATTACAGCAGCTCACAAATCAGACCAGGCAGGAAATACTTCATCAGAAGCTGTCAGTGCAGGATTCAATCAGTATTATTGATCAGACGTGTATCAGCTATCTTTAAAAGAATACTAACATGAGTGCTGTTAAAGGTGTTAGATGTTGGATTTGTCCTCTTAAACTCTGTTTGATCTGTGAAGGTGCGTTTCAACATCGCCACTCATCGCGAGACCAAAGACGAGCGAGCGACCTACGTGGAAATTCTCCCCGACTCTTTTGAAGAGTCCATCGAACAACGTAGACACGTAAGACTTTTAAAATATCAATCTCCTCGCGTTATCAGTTTATTTAGCTTAGAGCTGCAATGATTAATTGATCATGAATAATTAATTGCCAACTATTTTGATAATTGATGAATTGGTTTGAATATTTTTTTTAAATTAAATAAGTCCAAATTCTCTGATTTCAGCTTCTAAAATGTGAATATTTTCTGGTTTCTTTCCTCCTCGCTGACAGTAAACTGAATATCTTTGATTTTCTGTGGACATTTGAGGACGTCATCTTGGACTTTGATCAACATTTTCTGACCTTTTATGAATCAAACAACTAATTGATTAGTGCATTAATAAATGCAGGATTGATCTCCAGTTGAAAATGGATGTCTGTGCGCTCCACCTGTTTTCACATGATTGTGATCAACTTTTTCCAGACCTAAATACTAATCGATTAAAGGTGAAAATGATCAACAATTGATCGACAATGACAGTAACCATTAGTTGCAGCCCTACCAGTTTTGTAGTTGGAGCAGACAGAATTTAAAATTAAAAACTGGCCAAACCCTGTGATGTGTTTCACTGTTCGTGTGTCTGATGTTTTTTTCTAACCAGGGAATCGTGATCGAGTTCTCGGATGACTCGGGGCTCATCAAGTGCACCCAGAACCCTCAGCTCTACTTCCACATGTCAGAGGTGATAGAGAAGAAGAGACTGGAGCTGAACGAGAAGGTCGAGTTCAGTGTCGTCCCGGTGAGTCGTCCTCATCATCCTTGTCCTGTCCTGATGTCTGAGTCACTTTGACAGGAAGTTTAAGATTAAAAAGACATATTGCAGCAGGCCAGAATACCTCCGGACAAGATGCTGCATTATTCTTAACAAGAACTACCCAGAGCTTGTGGCTGCAGGTGAGTCAGAGCCACCGTCAACCACTAATCGGAGGATTTCATCATCACAACATTCACAATTCAGCATCAGATTTGTCATATATTACCAGGTGAAATTTTAAAGAAATGAATTTCTTCTCTAGAAGGAATAAAACTCTGCTGCACTAAAGTCTGGTAGGTCAACGACTATGCTCACTTTGTCACCATTCTCATTTTCCATTCTGAAAAGTGAACAGGCCCGTTTTAAACAGCAGCGGGCGAGTCCTCCATTCAGATGAGTCAGTAGAGTTTGTCTGGTAGTCTCAAGTGTTCCCGAGGATGTAGGACATTATACTCTCAACACCAAATTACTGTTGATGGAGTCCCAGTTGGTGTAATGTATTTTATTTTGAACATTTCAGAGTAAAAACAGATTCTAAACAGATACATATGTCTATTTTTCTCCAAGCATGAAACTGCGGATGGAGGGAACCAGGCCATCAGGATAAAACGTTACACTGAGAGCGTTTTCCTCCCTGTTCGGAAACTGGGCGGCGTCGGGGCAAACAAAGGAAAGGTGAGGAGGACTGGATTTATATTTATACAGTTACGATGTGAGGAGAAATTATTCACGCTTGGCAAAGATGATGTTTAAAAGTTGATTTTGTGTACTTTTCAACTCTAAAAATATAAAAGCCATAATCTGTGTCTTTTGCATGTTTTGCCATTTAAAAAATAACACAACTTCCATTTCATTTCAGTAACACGTAATGTTTATTTTGCAGAATGATTTTAGGGTCTAATGTCTGTCCAATGACTTCACTGTATGACCTGCATCAATTTACCAATTTCTTTTACCAGTTCTATGGGCTTTTAACAAATGAAGCATTTTTGTCTCAAGATGTTGGCAGTGATAATTCTTTTTCTAACTGTAATATGTGTTTGTCTCATTTGGCAGATGACCATCAAGCTGACAAAAACTTCAGAAGACGCTGAGTGAGTTATAAATTTAGTTGTTATGTAGTAAAATTATTCAAATAAGCAAAATCTGTCTGTGACATGTTGTACTCTGACATTTCAGGAAAAAACCAGAAGCAGATAAGCTGAAGGCGGTGGTGAAAAATCTTAGAGCGCAGGACAGCAAGTCTGGTATTGGCAGAAGGGATTACAGTGCCACTCGGCGTATGTATAGCCACAGCAGGAGCAGAAGTAGGAGCAGGAGTAAAAGCAGGAGTAGGGTCCGGAGTAAGAGTAAAAGTAGGAGCAGGAGTCCGCCCAAAGACAAGTTTGGACGTGTCATCAAAAGGAGATGCAGCCCCAGCGTCGACCGTGACCATAAAAGCAGCAGGCACAGGCGAAGCAGAAGCAGAAGCCGAGATCGGTCAAAGAAATGCGCTAAGAGTCGGAGTCGCAGTGGGAGTCCTAGCCGAAATCGCAGCCGAAATCGTAGCCGGAGTCGCAGCCGAAGCAAGAGCTCCAGCAGAAGCCGCAGCAGGAGCAGGGAGAGGAGCAAGGACAGGTCCACTAAGAGGAGGAGCAAAATCAGCAGGGAGCATGAAGAAAGTTACAAGAGGAGGAGGGAGTTGAGCCCTCCTCACAGACGTGTCGGAGTCATGGACGACGAGCTGGCAAGGAAGAAGAGGGAGCTGGAGGAGCTGAATGAGATGATTGCCTACAAAAAGTCGCTGGTAGACCCTGGACAGAGGACCTGCATAGATTACGACCATGGCAGGATCGCTGTTCCACTGACAGAGTACAAACCAGTCCGGTCCATCTTGAAGAAACGACCGGAGGGACCGGAGTACCACCCTCGTCCTTATGACGATCCTTACTATGACAGGCCGTACAGTCCTTACCAAGATCGGCTGTACGGTGATCGCTATGGTGATTCATATGCTGGCCGCCCTTACAGTGATCGCCCTTACGGTGACCGTCCCTACGGTGACCACCCTTATGAAAGTCGTCTCTATGGTGAAGCTGCCTATGGTGGCCCTACGTCTGCCAGTCAGCGTTACACTGATCGCTACGATGTCTATGATGAACCCTATGACGACCGCTACTATGACCCAGCTTATGCGGACCGACCGTACGATGATCCGTATCGCCCTGTCAAAAGTAGTCAGTCTCCGGAACCCCACGGTTCCTCTTCTTCTTCTCATTCTGGCCAAGTTCCTGCTGCTTCCACCCAACCTCCCTTGACACATTCTGTCTCCACGTCATCCTCCCAACCCCCTTTCAGACCTCCCTCTCCCACAGGACCGCCTCCTAGGAGCCCCTCTCCCAAACTTCAGAACATAACACCACGCCAGTCACCTCCACTTGAGAAACCACCCCTCGATCGCTTCCTTGACATGCTTAATAAAAAGGTGGATGCTGAAAAGAAATCAGAGCCGGTTTATGTGAATGACGACCTTCTGCCTCATGAGCGGGCACTTCAAGACGGCAGGGGTTTCTCTCGGATTGTGGGATTGGCTCCAGAGCAACCCAGCAGCAGTCTAGTGCCAGAAGGGGAAAAGAACCAACTAAGCTCAGAGCGGTCCTCGGTTGAGAGAACAAATGAGGAACCAAAGATCACGACAGAACCCTATGACAAGATCCAGAGTCTACTCCGTACGATTGGCCTGAAGCTGAGTACAGGAGATATGTCCAAACTGGCAAGCCGAGCCCAAGAGAAAATCTATAACCAAACGAAGTCCTCATCCACGGAAAGAGAGACGTTGTCATGCCCAAGGGAAGAACTGCGAACGAGCAGAACCAGTTCCATTGAGTTAGATCACATCCATTCCTCCTCCCCTGCCAGGTCCTCCAGTTTGGAGCCGCTCAGCAGACATAAAGCTGTCTCGGAGTATGAAGAATTCCTGGACCAGCAAGAGTTGGAAGCACTAAAAAAGGCACAACAGCTGCAGAGTCTTACCAAGACATTGGGGAGCACACCCTCTAGCCCTCCTCCTGCGAAACCTCCTCCTGGGCCTCCGCCTGCTCACTACCAACATCCACCCCTACCAGTCAACTGGCCCCTTGGAGTCACTACCCATGTTCCCCCAGCCCAGAGCTCCACAACCTTTAGCACCGACACTGCAGCTTCCCCTGCAGCTGGTCAACCTCCCCAGAGATCTGGACTTACTGCAGGATCTCCACCCGGACCTCCTCCTGGTCCTCCACCACGTCGTCCTGGACAGCTTCCTCCAGGACCTCCTCCTGGACCTCCACCTCGGCGCCCTCCCGGACAAAATCCTCCAGGGCCTCCTCCAGGACCTCCACCCCAGCGCTTTCCCGGACAGTCTCCTTTTACTGCAGCTGCCGCAGTCCTTCCTTTTATTGGCCAGCCTTCTGCGGCTCCACCCATCAACTCTGGCAATCCTTTGCAGCCTTTAACCACTGCGGCAGCAACGGCATCAACACTGGCAACATCAAGTCCTACAAGCGATGACAAATCATCTATCTCGACGACAGTGGCCAGGTGCCTGCAGGTCATTGAGACGGTTAAATCTCTGGCAGTGCAGCCACCAGCCAAAACCGTAAAAACAGTCCAGTTCAGTTTACCCACAGAGTCTCCGTCAGTCTCCAGTCCTCAGATCTCAGCAGGGACAGACGACGACATAAAGACGAAGCAGAAGGAGAAGGTATGACCAGCAGTGGTACTACTGCTGCACATACTGTTACATGTACTGAAATAAAAGCAAGAGAACTTGTTGGGAAGAATAAAGACTGTATTATTGTACCGATTAGAGGGGAGTGGTATTTAATGTAAATTGCAAGGGGGTCCTGATGGCTACTGAAGTACACCTCCTGTGAGATTATGATAAATTCTTTGTCTTTGGTGCATTTGGTTGTTTTTGTATCTGATCTTAGTTATCCAAATAGTTTAATATTCATACCTACGTGTTTCCTCAGGTTATCTAGACAGAGTAGCGTACTTAAAGTATAAACATAAGAAATGATGAAGCACCACCATGTTGCAGCTGAGAAGGATAAAGCCTTGACGAGTTATTGTGTTGTTTGTTGTTTATATTGCAGCTGGATTTGTACAACCAGAGACTTTTGGAACAGAGAGAGCAGCAGTACAAGGAGATGTTAGCCCGCAAGAAAGCAGAGAAGAGTAAGGATGGCACAGTAATCCCCCCAGGTAACACAACTTGAGTTACATACGTTACATACATGTTAAACTTAACTAGCAACTTTTGAATTACAGGAAAATAAGGTTCCTCAAAGACATGAATACATTTTCTAAACTAAACATTTCACAGCTGCATGTTATTTATATCACTTTTAGGATTAAAGAAGATCTTGCTTTCTTTTTTCTGTGACTAGATGGGTACTTTGAGCAGGTAAAACAATTTCTTTTCTCCCAGACAGTTAGCCAGGCTGTGGCGAGATGCCCATAGGTACACGATTAGCTTCATACGAAGGTGTGGTAGAAGCATTAAGAAGAAAACACAATGGAAGTATTGCTAAGTTTTGTCAGGCTCTAAGTGAAGAATACATGACCAGCAAGGCCTATTTAGCCCCTTTTAGGCCCTCATGTAGAGATCAGTGTTAAGCTAGAGTTATGCTTGTCAGTCTTGCAGCCTCACCGTAGATTCTTATAATATAGGAAGTGATTTAGAATTTTACTTAGTTCTAGTAGCTCCACTACAATGCTACACACGGATGTTATGTACTGCTTTGTGATAGAGATTCGCGGTCTCAGCAAGATTTCTCCTGAAAATGGCTTGTTATTATATGTTTTCTTGCACCTCCCCGGTAAGACCATGCAGTGGTTGCATCACTAAGGAGTTGCAGTGAGCTACAGTGGCACTTTTGATATAGTAAGTTTATTGCAGCACTTCAGAGGTCAGTTGCTCTTCTGCCGCACACGTTAGCTGAGTTCGTCCCAGCAATCAAGACAAGAAGCCAACTACAATCTCAACTCCACAAAGTAACATCTTTTCCCTCTTCACATGGTGACTCTATTGGTATGTGGCTTTAAAGGAACCCATTTCAGTCCAGAGAGGTTAAAGAAAGACGTATTTAATGTAGGTATTGTTTGAAATTTCTAAATATCAGTGTAGATACAAGTTTCGGTACAGATGCCAACACTATATTTCGTAAAATATGAGTAAACCATTTAATACCAGCTTGTTTACCTGATAGTTTTCAGTACTTGATACTACAGATACACTTTGTAAGAACAAAAAAATGGTTTCCTCAGTCCTAGTAGCTAGCTAGACAAGTACAGTGACACTTTTCAAGCTTAGATGCTGTTACACTCAGTGGACACTGAGCAGGTACACCTTTTCACTTCTATAGACATTTTCCTTCACTGAATTGTGACTCTTACCAGTGTTTTAAAGAAATCTGCTGTTGGTTTGCTGATGCCACTTCAGGATCATCCAAACTAAAAGGTCTAGACTATTTTTGGATGGAAGTACCAAAATACATTCAGTAAAAAGGTGTCAGTATCAGAGTCATAATCATTGAACCTTGAAAAAGGAGTTACAGAACCACTTAAATACATGAATCAGTTTCGATTTTTTACAAGTGAACTTCAGTAATTGAGAACGCTTCAGCTTGACCTCTTTTGTGATACGCCTTATAAAGTTAGGTTGGGTTGCCCTGAAGTCACTGACTTCAGACTGAATACATCTATGTTGAATTAAAAAAAACATTGTATTGACCATCTTTCACTTCATCTTCATTCAACCATCATTCGGTCTGCATGCCATTAGAACTGACAAACCCATTCAACTTAAACTCTACAGCTTTCAGCATGACTTGAACCAGTGTTAAAGGACGCTGTCAGTCATTTGTTTCTATCAAAGTAATCTCAGCACAGTACCTGACAGTAAAAAGTTGTACTTCAACAGTGACCACTGAGTGTAAACGCAGTACAGCTAATTTAAAACTCTATGCTAAGCCTGGATTTGATCTGGTGTTCATTGACATCAAGCCTGTAATCTGATGCTGTTTTGAACTCAGAACTCATGTTCAGCTGTCCAGGAATAATGTATAGAAGACAAAGATAATGGACAAACTCCAGTAATGGCTCCGTGTGTACTACTGTTTGTAGTACTTAGAGTTACTAGGAGTTGAGACTGACTGCATGAAGAACACATCTGGTCCAGGACACAGTAGGCCTTTCAATTTAAATGGCTTTTACAGGCATGGCTTAAATAGTGCAGGACACCGTCTAGTAAGAATCGCCTAGATGTCAACATCTAGGGTTGTATTGTACAGAGTGAATGTAAGGACATTCCAAGACTGAAGTAAACATAAAGAATACACAAGTTTTTGTCCAGCAACTGGTTCATGTGAGTTATAAGAATGGTTTTGCAGTAGGACTTTGACTTTCATAAGTTATGTTTGCATTTATGGACATTTAAGCTTTCTAAGAATTTCGTACAACAGTGAAAATTACTTGTGTTCCAGTGAAACATACATTTTTTGTAAGAGAAAAAAAGGTTACCTCTTATGCAAAAATGCAAGCCATGTTCCTGAAAGCCTTTCGAGTGTCGTACTTAGCCCTACTTGTCCTGGCATAACTGAAGCTGTAAGAACAGCTTGCCTTGCTTTCTGATTTCATCACTATGTACAGAATGTTTTCCTGATATCAGACAGAATTAATAACATGTTAAACTCCATTTCCATCTTTAATCTGACACTGCTTCCACTCAAACTTATTTCAATCGGGGATGGTGATTGAGTTTCTCCTAACCACTAGAGATCAACGTGGCAGCCCGAATCTAACTTTAGTTTGAAAATAGCTTTCACGACGGCCGTAGTCTCACCTGCCATGCAGATTGGCTGATTGTTAGGCTCCCTGCGTCGATTGTTGGGTCGATTGTTATCCAACCGAGATACTGCTGTTTCTTGCCGCAGTTCCAGAGGAATCAGTCAACTTGGTGGATTGGGTGGATTCAAAGGTGTGGACCCAGGCAAGAATTATGTGTTACACATCCAAATAAAAGATAATGCATTTTTGACTGTGGTAAGTCTGAGCCAGGTCCTGTTCAGGGTAAGTCAAGTTTGCTCAGTTCTGTTTGTGTCAAACTGAGTGGAATGTAGCCATGTTTTACAGATATCCAGAGATTTTTAACGGAAAACTACAAGGCTACTTGTAATTGTGACCATGCAAAGTAAACCCTTCTTAATTCATTCACAATGAAGTCAGTAATATTAAATGATAAATTATTTATGTAGACGAGTTAGTCATCTAGATGATACACTGTTATAACACTGCTAAACACAATAAATGCCATGGCAGGTAATATCATGGTGTGTCTGCCAGAGAGGTGTGATGCCACAAATTCAGAACTTAGTTATGATACTTTTTTGGTTATTTAGAAGATTAAACATCATATTTCTTCATATTTCTTTCTCAATTCTGACTGTAATGCTTCTTTTGAATGTCGTCATTATTAACAAAATGTCAAGTAGTGGTAAGCAAATTAATATGGCACCACTTAAATATGGTGATTATTATTAATCTCTATTGTTTAGTAGTATGTCACAGATTTCAAGGGCTAATTGTACCCTGTTTTTAATAACTGAAGCACACTAAATGAGTTTACCGCATCGGTACTTTTAAGTCTGTCCACTTTAGTTCCTGTGAATGAGACCATTGTAAACTAGCCTGTCCTTTTCATCTATGAAAATTATGTTAGCTCAGGGAGCTAACATAGCTAACATAACATTGTTTTGAGGTCTTCAGTCAGCCATTTTTATCACTGACCGTTCTTTATTGATGGTAAGGTTGAGTCAGTGATATCAGAACTCCTGTTAGACTTAAATGTTATTCAAAGATTCATTTACTACAACACTGACGTGCGTTTCTTTGTAAGTTCCACTGTTTTCATTTCACACCTTAAGATGTAATACAGTACATGATGCAAAGTTTTTGCACGTTTCACCAGACTCAAGAACTGTTACCCAGACGTGCAGTTGTTTTGTACCACCAAACACACATCTGCATGGACAGCTGTGGACACCACGGATGCTAATAGACCCTTTTACAGGTTGTTCACAATGAACAGTTTGGCAACAGAAGTATGATGGACCACAACAGTTTGTCAGTGGACACTACAAACAGGAGCAGGTTTGATCACATCCTCAGTCCAGTCGACATGTTTAATAGCTTGTAGCCGTAGACGTTGCTGATCGCTCTGAAACGGTGGTGATCCTGTCGGGGTTCTGAACAACTTAAGTCCACCAGTGGAATATTGATTCTGTTGTATCGTTTACACAACAAGCAGACATTTTGGTGATTTCAGTGCTGATGAAACGTTTCACTTCAGTGACTGGGGGAGGTCGCTACTTCTGTTGCCAAAATGGGCACGCAGCTTTTTGATGATGTCGGCTGTAAAAGAGTCTATTAGTTCTGTTTGTAATACTTTCTGGAGTCTGCTTGGAGAACATATTCCACACGTGCGCAGTATATCAGCTTCCTGCAGCGGCTGCATCCAAATCTGTTGTGTCACAGCTGATATGTACATGAACATCCACACAAAGCCTATATGTACTCCCTCTGACGATGACTTTTTTCTTAGAATCAGCCCAAACACTGACAGTAACATCTCAGATGGTGTTTGAACAATTAACTTTTGCAGTCCCATCACTCAACGACAGCAGACTGACTCTCATTTATGCTTATTTAAATCCACAGTGATCTCACACAGTCTCATCTTTGCCTTTTAACGTGCTGCTCAGTTAACATCTGTTCAGACCAGCACAGGACTGACTACAAGTTTAGAATAAAGTGGAGATGATGAGGTCCAGTGTGGAGTCGGGGAACAGAAATGGAAAACAGTAAATGACCTAGATGACTCAAGAAAGAATGCAAAGCAATTTTTCAAATGTTTGTGTAGTTATTCAGTGCTTTGTTTGGCTGGTTGTACTTGCACATGCAACAAAACTTCACTTTAACAAAATGTTTGAGATTCAGTTCCATTTCCTTTCTCCAAGTGAAATACTGGACCCTCAGTGAACTTCACACTGTAAGAAACATTGAATTCTTCATAGTCAGTATTGTAATTTGAAATTTATTTTTTTAAATTAGGTTTTAAAGAAATGAAATATCAGAGTCACATGTTTATTTAGTTCTTTTTTGGCATTTTTGTAGCATGTTATGTTTCAAACAAACGGTATAGTTGTAGAATGTAGCTAGGGATATATATATATATATACACAGCTGAAAGTCATCTAAAGCTATTAAAATCTTTATTGTGAAGTATTTTATCATAAATGCAGTTTTATTTTGAAGTGACGCAGAAGAGTTTGAAATGAAAAAGAAAAATTGTACATTGCAGAATGGCAATATTTGTCTTGACGGTGAAGGTAGGTGATCATTTTGATCTCTTAATTGCACTGATTGATAAGGCTGACAATTTTCTCATTGTTTAAAAAACAGCATGTAATTGTCATAAATGACACAGCCAACACTAAAACTCTTAGATACTCCCAAAGATGCAGTTACAACAAACATTCTCTGTCTTCAGTGGGTTGTCATTTGTTTTTGCATTAGTATGTTTTTCTGTTAACTTCCTTGATGCAGTAATCATTTCTTGAGTCAATTAAATTATGGTTGATATGGTGAGATAGAAAGCTTTCATAAATGCGAATGTTCTCCAGGATCAAAGAAGAGTACGATGATCATTATTTCAGGGCAAAGTCAGCAAAACTTAAGCAAAAAAGCTTCAGCACAGCTACAAAGAGGTTTAGAGACCTCGTTGAAAATGGACTCTCCATGCATCAGGTTGAGAGAGTGATTTTGCGCAATGTAATTGACTCAGTATTTGGATTAGTTTTATTTTATTTTATTTTTTTTACAGAAATACGGGTAAATATTGGTGTTTTTAGCCTGTAAAAACCTGTGGCTTGTTTCACAAAGGTCACGTGTCTTTAGTTTAACACTCAGACCTCATAGATATTTGAGTTCAGTGGGTGTCTGTTCATCCTCTTCCAGAATCTCTGGATGTGCTAGAAGACTGTTTTTACTTTTTGTTTACCTGTGTTCACATTGATGACGGCATAAGATTGGTCTAAAACCCATACTTGCCTAAGTCTATAGACCAGTCTAGTAGATCTTTGTGAAACCAGCCTGAGGACTAATGTACAGCCCAAAGATTTAGAGCTGCAAGAGATAGTTTGGGATCAACTAGTGAAAAAACATTCCTTGAGCTTTGTGACTTACAGATGTATTCTCTTAAAATTTGTAGGCAAGCCGATGAGCAGTGAGCCCAAGAATGTTTGGATTTGTGGTCATTCGCTGGTATACTGGGCAGAGTCACGGGCCAAGTCCCCAGAGGTAGGTATGCAGCTGGGCATGGATTCCAGCAAGGTGACCATTTGGTGGAAGGGCACCCAGGGCATGACGTGGCCCCAGCTCCTGCCCCAGCTCCACCAGCTGAAGGTGACCTGGCCCAACCCAGACGTCCTCATCATGCACCTGGGTGGTAACGATCTGAGCACCGACAGCCCCACTGACCTGCTGGCCTCTGTCAAGAAGGACCTGACCTCTATGAGGAGCATCTTCCCACAGTGCGTCCTCGTGTGGTCCAACATCCTCCCTCGGAGGGTGTGGCGCCACTCAGCCGACAGCCATGAAGTTGATTTAGTCCGAACTACGGTGAATCGCAGGATCCAGAGCATCGTCTCAGATTTGGGCGGCGTTTCGCTGACCCATGACAACATCCGGTGTGGTGCAAACACAGGTCTGTATCGGGCTGATGGCGTCCATCTGTCCCCCAAAGGCATCGATGTTTTCAATCTGAACCTGCAGGACTTTCTGGAGAAGTGGGAGATGGAAATGAGCAAAGCCTGAGAGAAAAGTTAAGAAGTGTATCATTTTTGTTCTGTTGTTTTTATGTTGTCTCTTTTATTTCTTATGATAATTAGACACATTGATTCAAATAGAAACGACTTTATTCAAGATCATAAAACTCATTCAATAAAGTATTCAGTCTTGTTCATAGTTTCAGCTTACCATGTAGGAACAGCTGTTTTACTCTGAAAACATCTGTCTTGTCTTGAAACAATAAATTCGATATCAACTGATCTGCTGTTTTATCTCCGTCTTTTCATGATTTTAATGAGCAAAATGTCAGAACCCGAAGTAATGGATGTCATTTTGTTTTAATGTACTGGTAAAATATGCTTTTTTAAATGTTGTGTTAATGTTTGTGGAGATATTCTTAAATTAAAAAATAACTAAGCAACACTTTTGTCATTTATATTTCTTTTTATTTGAACTTGGTTGAAAACCAAAAAATAAATGACTCAGTCGAGTTTTTACTGTCTTTATTTAGTGCTGGGCGATATGGCTGTGAAAGTGTTGCAGTATCAAATTCCATACTGTGAAAACTATTACTTATTTTCTCTTATTTTATGAGGCCAGTCATGTCATTTTATAAAACCCACAGGACATTTAACCTGATCTCAAAATACAGAAGTTTTCAGCTTTTTTCAAACAAATTGTAGCAACACATCGTCATTTTTTCAGTTTATCCTAAAACCTTTCAATACAAGAGATGTTCACAAAGTTGCATCTGAAAGGTTTACATTAACATTCATTAACAAAAATTAGCAAATTCACGTTTTGTCTTCCAACAGTCAGACAGGGACGATGGCCAACAATTCCAGAATCTTCACTGGAGTACCAGATGCACAAGTTACCATAGTGACTATCATTTTATTCTCCTCCATCACCAGGTAACCAGTGATCACCAAATAATCTTTGTATATGTTAAACAAATACTACATGACGTGCTGCAAACATTGAGCCATAATACCATCAGAGGATTAACAATGAATTATCCTTTGTGCTCTGTCTTTAAAGATAAACACCTTCAGTTCTGTTCCAGACTAAATGAATAACCAAACTGGAAGGTATTCAGAGATCGTAGACCACCACCAAAGCCAATAAACAAATTCCCCCATGTTAACAAAACCAGAAATAACTTGTGCATACGTCCCGTGATCTGGACCAAGTTTCATGAAAATTGAGCCAGTAGTTTTTTGTTGTCTTACTGCACAGACGTTAAACTCCTTGACGGGGGTAATAACCACAGACAAGGTCAGCTGGGTTTGTTTTATGTCTCTTTTCTGATCTGGCCGTCATCTCTCAGTTCAACTTTGAACCTGTTGTAGTGTCTTCTCTGTAGTCTAGTAGTTTTGAGCTAATTACTGTTTTTATCGCCCAGCACTACTTAAGTTTCCACACTGTCTTGTACCTGTCGGAGCCAACCAGGTGAGTCTTTGTTTTCTCTGCAGGTTCCAGCCATGATGGAGCTCAGGATGACTCGAGGTGTGAGCAGGTGAACTGAACACTGCAGAAACATCAGACACGTCGGTTTGTTCACAGACTCGTCCACAACGATAATAACACATTTAAAAATGCATCTATTTCTGCCGAGGCAGAAAACAAGCCTTCATTAACAGCCTCCAGCCTCGTCGTGGGGCAAACTACTCAGAATACATCATTGTTAGTTGATTCCTAAAGGATGTAGCTGAGATTGTTCTGTACTTTAAGACCTGTCAGAATAGTGGATTTCTAACATCCCTGATCCTCCACCTCTGTTTGTCTATACCAAGACATTTTTGACGAGTCAGGTCTTCAAGATCAGGTAATAAAGCAGCTTATTTTCAATCCCAACGGACAAAATCAGCCAAAATCCATCAGTCTGGAGATTTCAGAGCTGCTCGAGTTCTGGGGTCCAGGTTCAGTTTCCCGTTCTGACCACGTTAGTTCTTGGGGGCCTTTTTTTTTAGCCATTAAATGGAGGCAATGTTTTTGGGCTGTGACCAGTTTAATGAAATGTTTCATTCATTATTAGATTGTTTTTTTTTCTTTTAGTTTTCAGTTGGGTAAAAAGGTAGAATCATTTTGTATTTAACAAATGAAAGTTTTTTGTTTGTTTGTTTTTTAAGTTTTTCAGTTCTCTGAACTTGTTCTCCATCTCGAAGCTGCAGGTTGCGAACTGTTGGTATCCTGATGGTTCACTACTGCAAACATTGTGTGTATGAGGCGCTTTAACTTGAGCACTAAATTAAGGCTGCATCTAATGATGATTTAATAAATCACAGTTTCTCAAATTGTCAAAATCATGAAAAAACGTCTGTTAAAGTTTTCCAGACCCAAAGGTGGTTTGTTCAGATGTTTTGTTCAACAACAATCTAAAAACAAAAGAAATGCAGTTTAACATATGTGGCAAATAAAGGTAAACAACACTGGACCTCAGGAATGTTTGGCATTTTGCTTAGAAAAATGACACAATGATTTATATAGTCGAGCCAAAACGCTCGTACCAGCAGCATCATCATGTGCATCATACAAGGTTCCAGGCCAGGATTCGCCCTCGCTGGTGTGTGTAGTTGAGTGGAACAGAAGGATCTGAACACCAAGAACCTCTGGTTGAAGTTATTTTTTTATCCAGTGATGTTCTGAGCACAAAGCTCCTCCCACTCAGATCCCTTCATTGTACCCAAAGAGTCCCACAGATCATTCTCAGAAATGTTCACGTAAACAGGAACTGTTTTTTGTAGATGTTTGCTGTCTAAAGTAGGAGAAAAAAAAAAGTGGATCGTGTGATTTTAGATAAAGTCAGGTCAGACTAATGTGAAGTGGAGGGGTGTAATCATCATTTGTCTTATGTAAAATTCATCATTAGGTGGCTGATGGTTTGGAAACTAACTGCATCCATGAAGTACACAGATTTCTATGTCAGAGTTGCTACGGAAACAATCAGATCTAATCAAGGTACAAATTTTATTGGTGCACAAAAGGAGCATGAAGGATCATTAAAAGAAATAAATAATGACAGAACCCAGGAGTGTTTTTGGTAATGTTACTGACAACTCTAAGAACAGAGTGGCTTTATCTTTTATTATTATTTTTATATATGTATATATATTTTTTTTATTTCTGGAACAAGTTGCCTTTGATTTTTATTGAATTAAACAAAAAAATCACAACTTTTACTTGCAATTTAATAGCAAAAAATGCCTACAAACGTGTCACAATTTATTTATTTATTTTATTTAGAAAAGCTGCTGTGCAATCAGGCATTTTAGGCTTCAATCCCAAACACAAGCTCCCAAAATCCTGGAGGGTTGTTGAAGTGTCCCTTTACTCTGAGTGACTGAAACCACAGTGAGGACTGATTTCATCTGTATGGACTCAAGTGAACTGACTCGTTCAGAGCTACTGATTGTTTTCTGGATTGATCTTATGATGTTCTGCACCAAATTCAGTATCTATTGCTCAAAAGTCTTGGATTTAGACAAAATCCAAACTGGCAAAAATTGATCTAGAGGCAAATAGCTATGTGTCATATCGATAACTTTGTCTGGATCCTGAGAAATGCTGTGTGTGACTGATGGTTCAAAAGTTACAGGCCAAAACATATTCATGTTTACGGCACCACTTTCTGGCCAAACTGCTTAAAACTGTACAAAGCACATCCTCGGATCCTCAGAAATACGTTTCACCACGTGTGACGATGAGCAGCTGATCGGTTCTCAAGATACATGAAGGACAAACATACCAACAAACAGAGTCCTTCCTTTATACTATTTGACCAGTGGTTCCTTAAATATTATGGCAAATTTCTGAGGTTTCATTTTCTGATAAGAAGTTTGTAAGAACCAAAGAATTCATATTGTTTTTCTCCTCCTCCTTTACAGATAATATTTGAAGTCATTAGTCAAATCTAAAATGAACAAGATTGTGATGATCAGCGTGATGAAATGTACTGTGGAAGAACGTTTCTGAATGTACTCAGAGTAAATCTACATGAAACTGTTTCATTTTTAAAACTGCAGTTCAAACTGCATCACAGCTGACAGACAGGTGAGCAGAGAGCTGATAAAATCAGTATTTATTTAATCAGGTCAACAAAATTCAATCAGAAATGTTTAAAATATATAACTATACAAGTAGTTTTACCTTTGATAGTACTTTTGTATTTTAAGTTAAATGTTGAATGAAGTACTTGTACTTGTGACGGTAATTTTTAAGTGATGTGTTTTACGTCAGTAGAAGATCTGCAGACTTGTTTCATGGCCGGAGCCACAGAAGACGTCGTCAATAAAATCGTCCGTTACTGAACAGTTTGATTATCTGATCATGTTCACTGCTGTGGAATCACATGTTCATCAGTCTGTGTGTTTGGATACAGAGAATAAGAAGTGATGTAAATATTTTTCTACTGTACTGAAATCAGTTTTTATTCAATAAAAATATCTAAGAACAGTCTGTTTCCTTCTTCTGGGCTGTGTCCCATTTTGTTCTGTTGTAGAAGAGATTTAGTTTCATTTCTCTCACTTATGAGTTAATTATCCCGAGAATCTAAAGGTTCTAGGGTTGTTCTGTCACTGAGGAGGTTCTATAATATTTTAGGAGTTTTGAGGTTCCAGATGTGGTTCAGGAGGTTGTAGTGGTCACTGATGACGTTCTAGGGTACTCTTGGATCTGTAGGTAATATGAGAACAAACACTGTATGAATATTAGCACATAAAACTTATTAAAGTCTATTAAAAATGAGGAAGATCGTGAGATGTGACTGAAAGCTCCGGTGTGGCAGAGTGAACAGTGTTGTGTGCTGTCGGTCCTGTAGGGGGCAGCAGCTCCTTCAGTCTCCGCACTGTGTTTGTTTCCGTCAGTAGAAGAAGACCGGATCTCTGTGGTCCTGTAGACGCGGATCGAGCTGCAGAGACACGCTCATATAAAAACTGATCCAAACACTGATTAAAGAGTCTGCAGCTTCCTGTTCTGCTCACCGGAGCCGCAGCTTCACTCTGTGCCGGAGAACATGTACCGCGGTCGGCCTCCTCCCAGAGGAGGCTACCCGCCACCTTTCGAAGGCCGAAGCCGAGGTCCACCGCCTCCGAGGCCTCATTACCCCGCACCGGGCTACAGAGACGACAGGAACCGGCCCAGGCCTCCATACCACCCCGGCTATCTCGACCATGTTCCCGCGGACTCCTATCGCCGCTCCCCGCCGCGCAGGAGGTACCCTTCCCCCGGATCAGGGAGCCACCGAGGTGCAGAATACTGGGCTGGTGGTCCGCCGAGAGAGGTGAGAGAGAGCCGGTCTCAGAACAGTTTGAATTTCACTGTTGTCAGATGTTAGCATCTGTACACCAAACTGCACTTACAAGATCGATTAACATGACCACGTTTTAATTAACCCGTACACCAAACTACATTCAAAAATCTGTCAATTTAACATTAATCACATCTGTACACCAAACTACATTCAAAACCTTATCAAGTTACATCATCATGGTTTTGTCTGCTGTGTTGTAACGTTGCATGTCTTTGCATCTTGCAGAGACTTGATGATTTTATGAAGCACACTCGTGTTTCTACTAAATTCAGTGGGTTGTTCCTGTTGCATTTATTTTATTTTACTCGTGAAAATCAACTTGCAGAGACTTGAAACCGAACATTTGTCAAGTGTATGTGTTTAAGTTGGTTTTTATTTCATGTGAATGGAGGCGATAGATGGACCGACTGAAGAAAGTCTTACATGTTTCGTTTTTTAAATAAAGAATAATATACTGGGAGGCTGAGCGTCTTCTTGTCTCATACTGTGACTAAATAAAACCTTTACACTGAACTATGTTCAAAATAACAGTCAGTTTAACGTTGCCACAGTGTTTTCTGTACAACTCCACTCTGAAACCTGTCAGTTGAATGTAAACATGGTCTCACTGGCATCTGATGATCACAGTCTGTCTCAGTTTGGGTCAGTGGTTCTGGACCAGGTGTATTCAGCAGGTGTTCAGGTGGGTAGAGGAGAGACTGTCTCTCGTTAACACGTCTGTTGAATTTTTGTGATATTTATTTGCAGAGGTCTCCGTCACCACGTGGGCCGATTCCCCTGGACCACAACCTTGTCATCACCGTTGGCAACGAGCTGACTGGACAGTCAGGGTCCGCCCCTCCACGCCATCATGACAGGTACTCATGAAAAAAAAAAAAAAGAAACCACCTGACCAATACGTTGGTTGAGCGATATCCTGATTTTGATATTACAGCTGATTACAGCTCATATAGACAACATACATGAATATAAAATGTTATAAATTAAATTAAAAAAAATGAATAAAGTGAGATTTACACAAAGGGGAGACATTTTCAGCAGAAGAGGTTCAGTTACAGAGGAACACAATAATGGCTTTATAGGTCTTATTTAATATATACCATTTTTAATTTAGGTTTAATAAATATTTTGCTCTGTTTGCATTTTTTATTTAGAGTTTTTAAAAATCCCAGTGAAAGTTTCCTCTTTCAGTGTCAGTTTGGACAAAAACATTTATCGTTAAACTGTAAAATATTCTTCATCATTTTACCTCTTAAACATTTTAAAGGTATAATTGGCTTTAAAGGCTGAGCCCGGCCAGGACCCGTGGGCAGCGACCCAACCCCCCATCCCTGGGCCTGGCTCCGGGGTGGGGCCACTGTAACGCCGATCCGGGCGACATAGACTTCCTTGGTCTTAAAACATCCATTGGAACCGTTTTTAGTCTTAGTCAGTCATGTTAACATCTTATTATGAGTCTGTGAACAAAAATAAAAACTGTTTGAAATATCAGTATTTTTGCAGTGAGATGATGAGCTGCTCTGTTTCATATGAAGAGTTCTGTGGTTTGGATCAGTGACGCTCCGTGTTTTTTACTGTCAGTCACATGACGTCTCTGTGGGTCAGACTCGTGGCTCCGTACTCTGCTGTCTGATGTGTTTTACATAAATGATTTGCAGCAGTTTTTCTCGTCTTTCTTATTCGACTTATTCTGCGCTTGAGTGTTCTGAAAGTTTGGTGGTGCGACGCGGTACAACGTCACTGCTGTCACTGTTTTCAGCGCCGTCTGCTTTAATGAAAAGGAGACACAGGAGAGAGAGGAGGGAGCGCTTGTTTTGTGTGAACGTAGCAGCTGGTGTCCAGCAAGAGCCGTACAGGCAGGAGAGGGAAGTTACAGGGCCCGAGATGCCAAAAATGAAACGTGCGTCCTAATGAGATACGATACGCTGGTGCTGCATCGATTTGTTTCTGATTCATGTTCGGTTTTTAAGTGATACAGGTCGTCTGAACCATTGCACTCGTATATTATACTTTAAAGTCTGATGCATCGGATGCATGATTGACTCATTAAACCCCTTCAAGTTTAGCTTTTGAAATTGTGCCAAAATCACATCGTCTATAATAAAACCCTGCGTTTGGTTTGTTTGCTTTCACATCACAAACTATCGGCACCAGAGTTCGTTTGGAACCGTACCGAGACCCACCTTCCCAGGTTGACTCAGTCCAGTTCTTCAGTCCGCACCAGGGTTCAGTTGACAGCTTTCACACTAGCCCAAACGAACCACGCTAAACGGGCAAAGGGACCACGGTCCTTTTTAACCGGACCGAACAAGGCAGGTGTGAAAACGCCTTTTGATTTTCCAGTCGATCTACGTTCCAACCCTCATCTGTGGTCACAATCTTGTTCGTTCATTCATAGAAGTCTTTCATGTCATGTTTATAAAATCCAGTCCAGTTAAAGCTGGTCTTTCCCCGCAGAGACTACCCTCCTCGACCAGAGTATGAGCGGAGCCGGAGCAGAGACCGCAGTCCAGACCGGAGCCGGGCCAGGAGTCGAGGACGCAGTTCAGACCGGAGCCGGGCCAAGAGTCGGGGACGGAGCAAGAGTCGGGCGAGGAGCAAGAGCCGTCAACGTAGCCACAGTCGCAGCCCAGACCGGAGCCGGGCCAAGAGCCGGGCGAAGAGCCGAGGACGGAGCAGGAGCAAGAGTCGCAGCCCAGACCGGAGCCGGACCAAGAGCCGGGCGAAGAGCCGAGGCCGGAGCAAGAGTCGCAGTCCAGACCGGAGCCGAGCGAAGAGCCGGGGCCGGAGCAAGAGTCGCCCCCGCAGCAGGTCCAGATCCAGGTCAAGGTCGAGAGGGCGGAGCAGAGGAAGGAGCCGGGGGCGAAGCCATGGCCGAAGTAAGAGCCGTCCGAGGAGTCGAAGCCGCAGCATGAGCAGCAGCTCGGGCTCAAGCAGCCGCAGTGGAGACAAACACGACGAGAAGTCCGGAAAAGAGTTCAGAGAGTTGGAGACGGCTCGACGCAGGAAGGAACTGGAGGAGATGCTGAGTCTGCCGACAAAATCCATCCTGAAGAAACGCAACGACTCCGAGGATTCGCCGTCACTCAGGGTAAAAAGTAAAAGTGTAAAAATGTCTTTAAAATAAATTAGACAGACTCAGTAACACGTTTTGATTTGGTGACAGAATTTCATTTGTAATAACATGATTTTTAATATACATACACATATATTATTATTATTATTAACAGCTGATGTAAAAATGCCCCGCATCATTGTAAGTGATGATCTGCATCATTAGACCAGATGTAGTCATTGATCAACTGATGATAAATTAATAATGATATATTTATGTTTAGACTTAATAAGGCCAGCAGTGTTCTCACCTGACCTGTAAGTCAAAGGTGTAAATCATGTGACTCAGCCAGACGTCATTAAAGCGTGATGAGAGGAACTTTGGCTCAGAGGCGTCACTCTGCTCTGTTTCTGTGTGTTTCAGAGCTCGGACTCTCCCAGAGTTCTGGAGGGTTCCAACATTTCTCGCGTGGCTGATCAGCTGCTGTCGGCTGTTAGAGGCATGGAGCCCCACATGGTGGCCTCCATGCTGTCAGAGCTGCGCTCCGACCCACACATGGCTCAACGCGACGACATCAAAGACATCCTCAACCTGCTGGGGGGGGTGGCACCGGCTGGAGCCAGGGCTCAGGAGAAGACGGTAGATGACATTGACGACGAAGAGAGGTTCCTGTATGGAGACTCTGAGGATCCCAAACCCCCGCCGGTGTCCGAGCCGCTCCGACACCATGAGCTCGATTTGTATGGAGACGTGACGGAAGAGACGCTTTATGGAGACTTCCCCCCACAGAAAGCATATGGCCTCCTCCCAGGGGCTTCTCCTCACCTTCAGGCCCCTCCCAACGTGGGGGAGGTGGACGTGAGGTATGCGAGCCGACCCACCATCAGCCCGGACCAGAACATCACGGTCCAGTTGTCGAACCCCGCCTTTCCACCGGGGACGGAGCCACTGGAGCCGAGTGAGCGTGAGGCGCTGGAGGAGTATGAGAAGATCCAGGACCTGCTGAAGACCATCGGCCTGGACCTGGGTGTGTCTGAGATCAGCAAGATGGCCGCCAGGACCAAAGAGCGGCTCCATGGGAGCAAGCCGCCCCCGAAGACACCCACACGCCGCAGGCGTTACTCTTCTGGCAGCTCAGGTGGCAGCCACCATGACCGGGGCAACAGGAGGCGGAGCAATAGCGGCAGCTCCAGTAGCAGTAGCAGCAGTAGGAGTAGCAGCCACGGGCGGGGGCGGAGCTGGAGCAGTGACGATGGCGGTCACAGGACGAACTCGGCCCCGCCCAAATCTCATAAAGACAGGGAGGTGAAAGAGTTGAGGAGTGATGCGGTGCCGCAGACGCACAAAGAGCCACCGGCACAGAAAACCCCAGACCCCAACACCCTCCCCCCTCACCCTGGGGTGCCCATACCCACCTACCCCCCCTCACAGGTCCACGGCATGATGCACCCGAACTTCCCCCCACCAGCTTACAGCCAGTACGGAAACTATCTTCCCTACATGCACCAGCAGTGGCCACCCATGTACCCGCCCCCCAACATGAGCCTGCCCTCCCAGACCAGCACTGACGGGTTCCCCCCCACTCTACCCTACAAACAGGCCTACAGCAAAGAGGCCCCAGAGCCAGGGGCCAAAGGTCAGTGTGATCTGTAAAGGAATATTCCACCTCTTAAGCTTTTATTTTGAAAGACTAGAGGAAGAGTTGAGTGAGATGAGATGACGATGATCATTAGTATTCAGAGAGGTTCGTGTTCGTGCAGGTGGATCAGTGATTGCTGTTTGGCTGTTGTGTCCTTAGGTGTGCTGAAGAGTTCAGTCGTTCAGGACAGTGACAAAATAAAAGCCAGCAGCCATGAAAGGAGGCAGTCTGAGGAGCAGAACAACGAGAGCCAGAAACAAAAGGTTTGACCTTCGTCCATCACCAAACGCCTGACCGATGATGAGTACAGGTGTTCTCAGGTGAGCCAAACCTGATGGTTTTTGTGTGTCCAGGTTCTGGAAGAGAGAGAGAAGCTGAAGCAGGAGAGAGACATCAGGATGAAAAAGAAAGAATATCTGATGAAGGAGCTGGAGAGATTACGAAAACAACAAGGTGAGGATGATGTAATGTTCACCATCTTTTCTCACCTGTGTTTACCTGTCTTCACCTGCTTTAACCTTTCTTTACCTGTCCTCACCTGTCTCACCTGATGTTTGTCATGTCTCCAGGTGAGCTCTTGAGGAAGAAGCGGCGGGAAAAGGGTGGTCACAAAGACCCTCTGCTGCAGGAGATCAGCCATCTGCAGGAAGAGGTCATGACTCAGATCTCCAACCTGCGCAAAGAGCATGAGGCCGCCGAGAAGAAACGCAACGAGATCGACAAGGTGGCGCTCATCCTCGGTCTGAGCCCATCCGACCGACCACGCAGGACCAGCAAACCAGCTGAGGACCAGGAGGACGAAGCTCTGCCGCTGGTGCCACCAGAGAAGAAGAAACGTGAGGCGGAGGGGAGTCCTGAGGGCCGGCAGGCAGCCAGCAGCGCAACGATGAAGGTACAAACACCTGCTCAGCAGGTAAACCAGTTCACAATCATAGCTAGGGCTCATTACTGTGACTTTTTATTGAACTGAAAGATCAATAACTTTGTTGATCACAGCTGTCAGATGAAGGTCAGTTATCAGATTCATGATGGAAACAGAGCAGATATCAATATCAACATCTGTTGCTCACCTGTAAGCTGATTATTGTCGTCACACCTGTCAGCTGCTTTGTGATGAATCTGAACTACTTTTATTTAACTTTGTTTTGGTTTGTAGTTTTTGTCAGATCAGGATCAGCTGAGACCACAGAAATAAAGATGGACTTCTAAAGTTTGAGCTTGATAAGAACGAACATGACATAAACATTTATTTGACATTACTTTGATGTCCCATCTGCTAACATGGAGGGGGCGGGGCTTATGACCTATATTGCAGCCAGCCGCCAGGGGGCCATCCTGATGCTCTGGCTTCACTTGTCATGTCGGCCATCTTTATGTACAGCCATCGTCAGAAACAGGTCGCAGTGTGACCTTTGATCCATGCGTGACTCAGCTGTTCCTGTGTGACAGGAAGTCACTGTGTGCTTTAATGTTTGCTTCAGACAGTCGGACAGAATTTCAAACGTTGAAGTCGTTCAGCGTGTTTGAGGCTCAAACTTCACGTCAGTCGCTCCGATTCCCAAAAACTATCGTAAATTCTCAAACGCTGACATTCAGAAGGAGGCGGGGCTTATGTGATGACCTGTGCACTGTGTCATGTTTTCATCAGATGTTAGTTTGGTCACATTAAAAGCCTGTCAGGAAAGAGAAGGATCGCGTCCTTTGAGCCGCTGAAAGGCTTTTAATTTGAAACATCTTTGCAGGAAGTGTTGAGTTTTATAGATAGCAGCTTAACAGTGAAAATAAAACAGTCAAAGTAGACCCGGCCTGTATTTGAGGCGCTGCATCAGGCTGTCGAGGTTTTTCTTCTTTCTGCTGAACTTTTCAAAGTAAAACTTCCTCGTGTTGATTTGAACCATGACCACCTGATTCTTTGCAACAGGTGCTTTTATTTTCAGAGGACGTTAAGGTTGTGTTCAGCTCACAGAGGGACCAGATTCTCAGGTCTCAGTCATTAGATGTTCCAGGTTGTCTCTTTGTTCTTCAGAGCTTCAGTAACAAAGAGGAACTTTGTTCTTAAACTGATGAATTTCCACTTTTCAATATGAATCATTTCATCACAGTTCTGTGGTTTAAGTTAGATTTTTTTTTTTTTTCGGGATCGAACCGAAACTTTAAAGTGAATTAGAAGTTACTGTCGGTATAAAAGCGACCGCTGGATTCTGGCAGATTCGTTTGATTAACGTCTTGGAGGCTGGAGTTCACTGAAGGTAAGAAACTTTTCAACTTTCAGATTTTGTGCAGCCGAGTTTTAAAGAGAACTCGAATGTTTTTGTCTGAGTTGAATCCTGACTTCCACCTGCCATGTTGACTCTCCTCCATCTTTGTTTCTCAGCAGACATCAGGAGGGGCACCATCGTCGTCATCAAGAGCAACGCCGGACAAGCCATCGGTCAGCGCCCCGGCTCCGCCTCCGACCCCGCCTCCGGACCCATTTGAATACTATGATGCTGGAAACCACTGGTGTAAAAACTGTAACATCACCTCTGGTTCTATGTTTGATTTTTTCACGCACTTGCACAGCAAAACACACCGAAAGGTTTGTGACACTTTTTATATTTTACTCCAACTTTTAAAATCATGTTTGTCGTATTTGTCAGCTAAACAAGACCACATGTTTTTTCAGTGGGTTTGATATTTACACCTGTACAGTCCTTCATGTGTTTGTTCCTTTACATTTCATCGTCCTTTTCTCTCCACAGACTCTGGACCCGTACGACCGGCCCTGGGCGTCCACTCCCAGCAGAACTGCCAAGAACACACCGTCGGAAGAGAAGCTCACAAAACCCGCCAAAGGTACTTGTAACGCACATTCGTCAGTTCTCTGAAAAGTGGCCGCCACGCTGCTTTTTTCCCCATGATCCTGGTGTCTGAGTGCCTGAACGCTGTTAGCCGTCTTCTGCTTCCAGGTGGAGCTCAGTGTGGATCTCTGCTGCTGTCTCTCTGTCTCTTAATGAAAACAGTGCTAACAAAGTGACAAAGACTCACGGAACCACAGAGGACACACCTGTCCACACCTCTGATGTCAATTCATGTGTTTCTCATGTGTCGTCCTGCAGTAAATGTAACGTACTGCGGTAACCTGTGGAAAAGTGCTTTACCTTTGTCTGTTCTGTCACTGAGCAGTTTGCACTTTTACATCAGTTACTGCTCTGAAATAAGACCTCTGATCTACACACCATCTATTTTTTCAACATTTTATTGTGACGTGTTCCTTTTCTGACCCTCTCCTGCCCTGACAGGTTCTGCACACGGACACATCCAGCAGGTAAACATGATTGACAGTTTATTTTATTGCCACCTGTGGGTTTAAAATGCGTCACGTGTGTTTTGCTGCAGGTTCGGAGTTCTTGGTTCCTGTCAGAGGATTCTTCTGCTTGCTGTGTAAAGAGTTTTATGGAGATGGAGTCTGTGCAGAAGAGCATGTCACCACACACGCTCACAATGAAAAATACAAGGTATTTATCTGTGGCAGACAGAAGCTGCCTCATGACCTCAGGATACGGTTCTGGTTCAGTTTTCCACTGCAGGAACTTACTGTGTGTAGAATTTATTGTGTATCTGTTGTTTCTGGTCCCGCTCGTGTTTGTACAGGTGATTCTCAGGGTTCCCACTGAAATTCCTGAAAAAGTTAGAAATGAAAAAGATGAAAGGCTTTCTAGGCCGGGAATGACTTGGAAACAACAGAATCTTTGGGAAATGTTTTGAATACAGCTGGTGGTTATGGAAATACATAGATTTGCATAATGTGTGTTGACACACCTCAACTGTTCGAGATTCACCTGGAAGAACAAACTGCAGCGTTCAAACCTTTAAGCTCCAAAAACAGGAAATGTCTTATCACAGCATTACAACGTCTCCACACAGAGTGGAAGTGAAAGCACTGAAGCACTTTGTCAACCAGCAGCTACAGTAAGACAGCGATGTCATATTTAATTTTTGTCAACATCCACACACAAAATCGTAGATTCATCCACAGGTGGAGCTTGTTTAAGTTCGTAATAGTCATTTAAAATTACACTGTAACTGAAGAAAACATGCAAATCGTCATAAAACACAAGATAATTAAGAAAACATCTTTATTTACTTGATAGCAAATTCAACATTTAGAAAATATATTGCAAATATACCTAAGACAACCAAACACAAACCATAATGGCTGGTTGGTTGTTTTCAGGTGACACTTAAAGAAGGTGGTGTTCCTGACTTCTGCTGCTTCTCTACTCGACTCACGAGGAGATTCAATGTGAAGACACATTTCATAGAATGAAGATATATATTTTTTTGGTAGAAAGTGGACAAATAAAGGTCTGTGGATTATGTTGCCATCATGTAATGAATGGATGGGTGAGATTAAAGGTGTGTAGCACCCAATAATGTAATAATTTACTGAAAATGTAATAACGCCTGAAAATGTAATAAAATTTGCACTTAACTCAATCAAAAATGTAATAAAACCCAATAATGTAATAACTTGACCAATAATGTAATAAAATATTCTGACTGATATTGTAATAACATTTTTACTGATAATGTAATACCTTATTACATTATTGGAGATTTATTACATTTTCAGGTGGGTCTTTTTAAAAAAAAAAATGATAATGTAATACTTGACAGATAATGTAATATATAGTTCTACATTTTGTGTTTTGAGAATCTAAGACTGTTATATAGCCTACACTGGATTTGAAACAACAGAATGACTGAATTGCAGACATATACCATACAGCTATATGCACATGCAGATACTCAGGGACATCCTGGTCCTGCTGAGTGTGTGATGGACTTACCTCCTTTGGTGACCAGAATTCCAGCTCAGATATATCTGAGATATATATATATATATATATATATATCTCAGATATATCTGAGCTGGAATTCTTTTATAGTTTTTGAGCAGCACTGGAGACCCCAGGTAACTCCCCTAAACGTACCTCTTCACTTCACAGTTTTCCAACATATCATTACCTCATGAAAACAAGTCAGTGACACTTCATTTGTAAAGATATAACATAAGCATTCCTAACACCCACATACACATTACGTGACACCTGACATAAATATAGGCCTCACTCATTAATGGTCTCATGAATGGTCTCACTTTTAATCAGTAAGATGTCAAGTGACAAAGTGGTCAGTCATAAAGTATATTATGAGATTAACCTGTAGGCTTTAAATAAAGATTAAATTATCTTGTCTATCTCCGGTCGGACAATACCCACTGCCACAGATGCCTAAAAAACCTGTGGGAAACAATAGGCTAACTAACCTAAACCATTAGGCCTATAAAGTTCGAAAATTAATAATGATTGAAAAAATAAATGAATTAATAAAACTTGTGGTCTGTGCACCTGCGAACCACCTGTGAACAGACCACAGTGACAAAAAGGTTGGGAACCCCTGTCTTAAGCTATTTATAGAAGTAGCCAAGCCTTGGCTAAAGTGTCAAGAAGTTAGCATCAAGAACTAGGCTAATATGCAGTCACATGGTCAATAAAATGTATAATTTTTCAATTTTATTTTAATTGAAAATTGAAAAAATGTCTAAAGCCTACCATTACCCAAATATTATCAAACGTTATCACAGAAATCTGAAGGTATTGATGCTGACATTGCATACTCACTTACCAAGCGGTCACATAAAGGGAGAAATGTCTCTCTTGGCTAGCCACCACCTGAAAGAGACCCTGATCGTGTTCTCCCTTGCAGGCCCTCTAGTGGCCAGGATGCCAGCGTCCAAGATGAATTAATACATCAAAACCCAAAACCCCAAAAATATATATATAACCCCAAAAGTTAAAAAATAACCAAGTCAGTTGTCATTATGTTTTTTCATTTTTATGACATTTTTATTAAACCTGTACTTATAGAGGTAAATCTCACAGTATGTCAGCTGACCACTATCACTTGACATAGGCTAGAGGAAGATGGTAAATGGTCCGTATTTATATAGTGCTTTACTTTACCTGAAACTATACCCAAAACGCTTTACATTATACATCACATTCACCCAGTCACACACTGATGGCGGAAGAGCTGCCATGCAAGACGTTAACCACGACCCATCAGGAGCGGTTAGGGGTTCGGTGTCTTGCTCAGGGACACCTCAACATGACCTCTGCAGGCCAGGATCGAACCAGCAACGGTTACAAGACGGCCACTCTACCCACTGAGCCATACCGCCCCGTCATTCAAAGTGATATAATAACCATTTATGAGAGGATATATTTATGTCAAATATATGTGTTGGTGTTATGAATACTTATGCATACCCTCGTCAAATGAAGTGTTACTTAAATTTGTTTTCTTGGTTTGTGGTTGTTTTCACGAGATAGTGATTTGTTGGAAAACTGTGGAGAGCGAAGTATGTTTATGTTCTCTTGTTTCAAAGTCAGTGTATTTAACAGTCTTAGATTCTCAAAACACAAAATGTAGACCTCTATATTACATTATCTGTCAAGTTTTACATTATCATTTTTTTTAAAAAAAGACCCACCTGAAAATGTAATAAATCTCCAATAATGTAATAAGGTATTACATTATCGGTAAAAATGTTATTACAATATCAGTCAGAATATTTTATTACATTTTTGGTCAAGTTATTACATTATTGGGTTTTATTACATTTTCGATTGAGTTAAGTGCAAATTTTATTACATTTTCAGTAAATTATTACATTATTGGGTGCTACAAGGTGCTATGATTGACCACCGATTGTTTTTGGCTGATATTCGTAGTAATTTGATTGCTGGTCTGTAAATTCCAATTAGAGGAGCTGCAGGGTTGGAGATTAAAGAAAAACTCAAGTAAAACTCTGAAGGCTCTCTGCCACACTGTTTGCATCAGAATAGTATAATTAATAAAAACCTCTGCTGAGAGTCTCTACCATGTGAGTTTAACACACAGACTAAATGAAATGATATGAAATCCAGTCATGAAGCAGAACAATGTTTGAACCACTGTTTGCATGTTTCCAACTTCAAGATCCTGTGTGATTCAGAAAACAGTTTTTAGAGTCAAACTCCTGGTAAGAACAGATTCTCAGGCTCATGTATGATTCCATAATTCATCTCGACCATAAATCGACAGTGGAATCGGAGCAGGCCGCATTCGAAGAACAGCTGGAAAACATTTTGGAAAACTTGGAAAAGTCACAGCCTCTGCAGTCTTATTGAACTTTCCAAGTTTCTGTAACCTTCATCATCAGCTTCACCTGTTCTTGGACCAGTTCAGGTGTTAAGTTCAAGAGAACTTGCTGGATATCCAGTCACCACAAATATGGCAGAATTATTTGTAATGTAAGAATCACTTTGAGACATAAACTGTGAACTCCCACATGGCACAAAAACAACATCATCCAGATGAACTACGAGTATTTTGTACGTATGAATGTTACCACATGCAGTACACGTCTCAGTCGGGATGCCCAGATTGATTGCAGCTGATCGTTATCGGCCAATATTTGGTAGTAATATGCGATTGGTCACTGATTGCAAAAACTGATCGATGGCGCACTAAACTTCAGCCGGTTCTCATGTAACCTGAAGGAACCCTATGCCTGTGATTTGCTCATCGATTACTGAACTCGTGCTATAGACCTGTGGGTAAATACTCGTGTATGTGTGTGGTGCGGTGGAGAAGTCAAGTAGTTTCTTCTTGGTAAGGAGTTCACTAGTCTGTGTCACTGGAAAGTTAATCACCCATCATTTCTCTTATCAATATTTAACTCAGTTTCTGTGCCTGATAACTTTCAAATCACTCGTTGATCTGTTTGCTGTCTTAGCGAGGTCTGTGTGTAGCGTTAGTAAGAGGCCTTGTTTTGATCCGTTCCTGCTTGTCCTGTTAAAGTTACAGTATTATGTTGTTCATACAAACTAACATGTATGTATCCATTTCAAATTAAAAGCCCTCTGTGGACATAAACAACAAGGCTTTTATGCTGAAACATTTGTAGGAGTGTGTTGTGGAAAACTCTCTGACCTGCAGCTCCAGTCTCAATCCTGGGCTCTTAGTATCTTTGACTTGTCATTTGCGACACCTAGTGGTAGAATTTGGTATTATCAGTCTGATATTTGGCTTAATATCAAAATGACCAAAAACACTGATGTAATAAGACAAAAAATGGTATTGGCCGGTGTGGCTCAATGGTCGGGGCATCGCTGTGTTTCAACTGATTCTACCTCTGTCTGTGTTTGTATGTCAGGCAGAAGCTCTTGATGAATTTTCCTCACTCTTGTCTTTCTGTTTCAATGCCTCCTTCACCAGAAACAAATGTACGAGAATCCCCTGTATGAACAGAGGAGGAATCTGGACCGCCAGGCAGGACTGTCCTCAGAAACGAGCGGAAAGAAACGCAAACATGAGGACGATGAGAAAGGAAACAAAGACAAGGAGGAAAAGTCCAAACATAAAAAGGAGAAAAAGGACAAGGAGAAAAAGAAGGAAGAGGATGATGCTGATCAGAAGGAAGAAAAATCTAAAATTAAAAAGGAGGAGGAGAAGCCAAGCAAGAAAGAGGATATTAAAGATGCCAAGAGCCTGGACGAGGAGAGGCCTTGTTACAGTAAAAAAGATGAGGATGAAAAGTACAAATACAGCAAGAAAGACGATAAATATAGGAACACCAGAGAGGAAGAGGACAGAGATAAATACAGCAGAAGAGACGAGGACGACAGACACAAATATAGTAAAGAGGAGGAATATCGGTACCGGTATCGCAGGGATGACAATGATAGATATGACGATCGTCCCAAATACGGGCCTAGAGAAGACGAGGACAAGTATAAATATGGTAAATATTCAGATTCCAGACCCAAATATGACAGAGAGCGAGATGACGAGAAACCTAAAGCCGAGAAGGAAGCCTTCAAAAAGGCGGAGCCAGGTAAACCAGCAGGGAAGCTAGAGATCAGCAAGACTGAACCTCCGCCAAAGCCCTATGATCCACCCAAAATCCTCTGTGGACCCAGTCCAGCGATGAGGGCAAAGCTCCGCAAGCAGAGCCTTGAAGCTGGCAAACCAGCACCGACGGCTGCTTCGTTTGGAAAGTTCACATGGAAGAAGAGAGAGAACGTTCTGGCAAAGGAGGCAGAGAAAGTGGCTGCCGAGTTCATTAAGGATGACGAAGCAGCTGTGAAGCAGCAACCAGCCACAGTCGAAGACTCTTTTGCAAAGTCTATGGCCTTTGCTAAGGAAATCTCTCAAAAGCTGGTGGGCCAGCAGCACACACCTCCTCCCTGGGTATCCAACGGTGCCAACCGTGGTAGGATTCGGCCCAACCTCCCTGCACCTGCTGCAGTCATGCGGAAAACAGCCATGATGGGTAAACCTGCACCTCTGAATACCTTCCTCTCTATGAGACCCCAACACACTAGTTTAATTGGGCCTCCTCCAAGAGAAGCACTCAGATTCCCTGATCCTGCACAGATGAATACCTTCAGCTCCATCAAACCTCAAAACACCAGTGTACTGGGGCCTCCTCGAAACGATGGACCTATTTTCTCTGCTCCTCTCACAAAGGCTCTAAATGCCCAAAATGCACTGCTTGAAGCTAAACCTGAGCCACGACTTGGTAAACCTGGGCCATTTGAAGTTAAGCCTGCACCAGTGGTTGCTAGACCAGAATCAACTGAGGCTAAACCTCCACCAATAGTGTCAGGACCTCTACCATTTGAGGTTAAACCTGCACTGCAAGTTTCTAAACCTCTATCATTTGAGGTTAAATCTGCGCCACCAGTTTCCAAACCTGTGCCATCAGAGGCTACCCCTGCTCCAACCGTGGCTAAACCTTCACAACCAACAATGGTAAAGTTGGTGTCTGACGTAGCAGCTCCTGGTGTCCCAGAAAGTGAGCAGACTCATACAGTGTTTGTCAAGCCTCCACCTTTCATGCCCAAGGGCGACGGAGCGCAGAAGTCTGAGAAACTAAAGAGTAACCTGGCTGCAGCCAAAGCCCAGGACTTATTTGACATCTTCTACAGCAGCATTGGCCAATCAGGCCCCTCCTCCATCACCAAACCAGCAACAGACTCCAGAGCTGATGGGAATAGCACCAGTAGAAGCCAACTTCCTTCCCCGCAGGTTCAAAAGCCACAGTCTCGGCCTGTTATCCAGTCCCAACCTTCAGCTGCTCTCTGTTCATTTCGGCACACAGATTCAAACAAGTCCCTAAGTTCTAAAACACAGCCAGAACCAGGCATTCAGATCACATCCGTTTGGTCTTTGCAATCAACCCCAGCTCCAACACCTGAAACAACTTCACAAACAACCCAACCAAAACTCAATCCACCAGCCAAGTCTCAGGCTCAGAGTGTAGCCCACAACAAGTCTTCAACTCCTAAAACTGAGTCCCAAATCACCCCACAAACTGAGCTGGGACAAACACCCCAAAGCCAGTCCCAGCCCAAACCGACTTCACAAATCCAACCAGACCGAGACACCCAGTCCCTGTCCCATCCACCGGCCCAGTCTGAGGCTCAGAGTGTACCCCAGAACCTGACCTCAACTCTTAAATCTGAGTCCCAGATTGCCCCACAGCCCAATCTGGAACTAACACCTCAAACTCAGTCCCAGTCTAGACTGACTCCTGAAATCCAAACACAGCCACAGTCTGAACCCCAACCAGATAAGGACATCCAGCCCCCTTTCCATCCAGAGACCCATCCTGATGCAGCTCATGAACCTGAGCCCAAACACGGCCCCAAAACTAGAGGCAAGATGACTCCGACAAAGAGAACCCTTCCTGCCCCACGCCCTGTTCGTCAAACTAGATCCCAAACCAGATACCAGACCCGGCAGCAGCAGCAGAACCAGTCCGAGCCAGAGCTTGAGCCGGCTTCAGGAGATTCTGACTTGGCAGCATCAGACCCAAAGGGGTTGGACATGTCAGATCCTGGCTCTGAGTCGCATTCAGAGGAGGGGGCCTCCAGCGAGGGGGACCCACAGATGACGATAACCCCTGAAACTCTGGGCCTCCCCTCCGACATGACCTCTTTAGACTTTGAGTCTGGTTTTAACTTTGAATAGAAGCTGGACTGTGTGACTAGACTCTCGGGGAAGGGGGTTTCTTATATATCCGGTGTGTTCAGAAGATCACCAGTTTGTCATCAATAATTCAGTGAACTTGAAGGCAGCTGGAAGAGGTGAGAAAGACGCTCACACTCACGGACTTAAAGCTTTTAAAAAACGGACTTTCCTCTGGTGAAAGGACCAGTTTGACGTTTCGTGAAACCATCTTATTCTTTGTCTTCTCCACAGTCTTGATGTTTCAGGTGGATATTAGTTTGACTCCAGTGCGTCTCGTACAGAGTCGGGTCCAGGACGTATGTAGTCCTGCATAACGGCTCTGAAATGACTAAAATAATCAGTTTTTGCTTGTAACCCACAGAAGCATTGACACACTTTAAGGAGTCACAAGCTAAAAAGTTTTGAAAATTTTGGAAACCACTTGTTCAACCATCCCAGTGCTCTGCTGTCCACAAACTTCAAGTCTAATGTGGCGAAGGTCACGGTCCACAGACGATTCTCGTCATTAGCATAAATTCATTGGGGTTTCATATCCATCTTTCATGTGATTCTGCAGAAGACAGAAGAAGAGTTTCTGAAATGTCAAACTTCTTCAGGTGTGTGTGTCACATGTTCACAGATCAGATCTCTACTTGTTTGTTCTCTCTTCTGTTTGGTAAAGTTTCATTCACCTTTTGGTTTTTGCCTTATTTTCTGTTGAAGTTCGCTTTATTTTTCCTCTTTGAACGATGACAAGGTGTTTTTCACGGTTCAGCTGGTGAAATCAAACTTAGGGCGTGGACCAAAATCAGCTGCGTTAGTTTGTTAACTGCACATCCAGAGCTGATTCCTATAAAAGAGTGTCAGGTTTCCTCCCTGCCTTGTGTCTGAAGCACTGATCTGTGTCAGTCTCACTGTGTGTGAATAGAAACAAACTGCTCGTCTTGTAAAATTTGTTGCTGTAAGTAGTGTTTTAATAAAAGTTAGTGAGGAACCAGCTGCTCCGTGTGTTTTTCTTCTACTCAGAAACCACGATGGGACATTTGGTGACTGAAACAACATGATCTAACCCGTCTTCAGTCAAATGTTTGGAGACATCCTGTGCTCATCCTCACCAAATCACAACAATTCAACAATTCTGCCTAATATCATATCAAATCATATCACAATATGTAATCGCCATATTGATCGAAATAATTGCAATTAGATATTTTTTCAAAATGTTTAGCCCTGGCGTTTGGCCTCCCTCTAGTTCTGTTTCATATTTTTATTTTCAGACTGGGTTAAAAAAAAAAAGATTTATTGATTAAAATTGATTTTCCTTCGTGTGGTCAGACATGGATGCAGAAAATCCCCAGATCTATCTTTTAATATCTGTCTGTTCTCTTCTTCATGTGGTTCAGCCTGCAGTTTTAACCCTGTTGGTCTCACGTGAGCAGACTGTGGTAATTTTAGTGTGTTGTCAGGTCATGTTTAATAAAAAGTACATCATTTATGTAACTGGTTTAATGTACATGACAATATTTTTAATAATGCTTAGAGGTTAGTCCTTGTACAAATTACAGCATTAATTCTCTGAGAATCTCTTTCATATCCAAGAAAAGTTGTAACTGAAATATCTTGAATCAAATGAGTTTGGGAAATCTGAATTGATACTCGACCCTGTTTCATAATGTGACAGAAAACATGATGATATGAAAATGGAGAATGAGTCGAGAACATGAAGAGTAAAGTGTTTTATCCAGCAGATTAAATGAAATTCTTCATCATATTAATTAATAACAGATAAAATAATACAGTTTGAACATCAGAGTGCAGATGATCTGTGAAATGAACAATATATATTATATATATATATATATATATACAGTACAGGCCAAAAGTTTGGACACACCTTCTCATTCAATGCGTTTTCTTTATTTTCATGACTATTTACATTGTAGATTCTCACTGAAGGCATCAAAACTATGAATGAACACATGTGGAGTTATGTACTTAACAAAAAAATTGTGAAATAACTGAAAACATGTTTTATATTCTAGTTTCTTCAAAATAGCCACCCTTTGCTCTGATTACTGCTTTGCACACTCTTGGCATTCTCTCGATGAGCTTCAAGAGGTAGTCACCTGAAATGGTTTTCCAACAGTCTTGAAGGAGTTCCCAGAGGTGTTTAGCACTTGTTGGCCCCTTTGCCTTCACTCTGCGGTCCAGCTCACCCCAAACCATCTCGATTGGGTTCAGGTCCGGTGACTGTGGAGGCCAGGTCATCTGCCGCAGCACTCCATCACTCTCCTTCTTGGTCAAATAGCCCTTACACAGTCTGGAGGTGTGTTTGGGGTCACTGTCCTGTTGAAAAATAAATGATCGTCCAACTAAACGCAAACCGGATGGGATGGCATGTCACTGCAGGATGCTGTGGTAGCCATGCTGGTTCAGTGTGTCTTCAATTTTGAATAAATCCCCAACAGTGTCACCAGCAAAACACCCCCACACCATCACACCTCCTCCTCCATGCTTCACAGTGGGAACCAGGCATGTGGAATCCATCCGTTCACCTTTTCTGCATCTCACAAAGACATGGCGGTTGGAACCAAAGATCTCAAATTTGTACTCATCAGACCAAAGCACCGATTTCCACTGGTCTAATGTCCATTCCTTGTGTTTCTTGGCCCAAACAAATCTCTTCTGCTTGTTACCTCTCCTTAGCAGTGGTTTCCTAGCAGCTATTTGACCATGAAAGCCTGATTCGCGCAGTCTCCTCTTAACAGTTGTTCTAGAGATGGGTCTGCTGCTAGAACTCTGTGTGGCATTCATCTGGTCTCTGATCTGAGCTGCTGTTAACTTGCGATTTCTGAGGCTGGTGACTCGGATGAACTTATCCTCAGAAGCAGAGGTGACTCTTGGTCTTCCTTTCCTGGGTCGGTCCTCATGTGTGCCAGTTTTGTTGTAGCGCTTGATGGTTTTTGCAACTCCACTTGGGGTTTTTGCAATTTTCCGGACTGACTGACCTTCATTTCTTAAAGTAATGATGGCCACTTGTTTTTCTTTAGTTAGCTGATTGGTTCTTGCCATAATATGAATTTTAACAGTTGTCCAATAGGGCTGTCGGCTGTGTATTAACCTGACTTCTGCACAACACAACTGATGGTCCCAACCCCATTGATAAAGCAAGAAATTCCACTAATTAACCCAGATAAGGCACACCTGTGAAGTGAAAACCATTTCAGGTGACTACCTCTTGAAGCTCATCGAGAGAATGCCAAGAGTGTGCAAAGCAGTAATCAGAGCAAAGGGTGGCTATTTTGAAGAAACTAGAATATAAAACATGTTTTCAGTTATTTCACCTTTTTTTGTTAAGTACATAACTCCACATGTGTTCATTCATAGTTTTGATGCCTTCAGTGAGAATCTACAATGTAAATAGTCATGAAAATAAAGAAAACGCATCGAATGAGAAGGTGTGTCCAAACTTTTGGCCTGTACTGTATATATATATATATATATTATATATATATATGTATATATATTATATAACAACCAGGGGTCATTTTCACTGTTTTCAATAAGTTTGTTGAATTAAAAAACACAAAGCTGTTGGTACCTGACTTTTCCTAAACATCTCTGTATTTTCATTAAACAGGAAGTTGTGATCGTAATAATTAATGAAAAATTTAACCAGTTCCTGTGAATTATTTTTTGTCCAAACTCCCCCCCCACGCAAACATCAGACATTTTTATTATTCACGAGTTTCTTTGCATTTCTATTTGATTGTACTGATTTGCACTGAACAGATATTTTATCATCGTCATTAAGAGTCGTCAATACTCTGTTATTTTGTCCTTTTGAGCTGTTTTCACTTCAGCTCGTTTGAGCATTGTAATCAGAGTAATAGTGTAATCAGAGTAATAGTGTAATCAGAGTAATAGTGTAATCAGAGTTGTCAGACATTTCAGGTCGAAATCCTGGAGGTACTGAATTAACATAAATAAATACATGAATGATACAAAAGTCAAATGTTTCCTGTTTCAGTCACAGACGGTCCAACTGACCCCACAGAAATCACCACAGTTTATATTTACTTTTTGCACAGTTGGAGATGCATATTGGTTGCTTAGCAACTATCATCGTCTCTGTCAATAAAACTTCACAAGTGATCTTGTTTTCAATTTTCCGACATTAAAATACAAATAATTAATTAAAGATAAAGTAGGGGAGAACAGGGACAGTTGTATCACTTGTTGTCTCACCACTTTCTTTGGTTTTATTTTTGTACTCGTTTCCAGCCTTTTCACATTTTTCACAGCTTTGATTATTTTTTGTGAAATTTTTTAAAAATTAATGTTAAAATAACATTTATAATCTTATAAAATACATTTAACTGTTTGAATCACATCCTACAGAAAAAAACAGTGAATATATGAAAGAACTGGATGGAACCTGTCAGTCACTGAAGGCTTAAAACACAAAATCACTTCATACCAGTGTGACAGAAATTATTAACCTTAAAAAAACAAAAACAGATTTAGAAATATTTAAATGATCGAGAATGTTCTAGAAAGATATAAAAAACATAAATGTAAAATAAACCTCTTAAACTAAAAGGAACTGACGACCATGAAAATGTTCTCATCTCGAAGAACGTTGAGATATTTAGATCAAAGCTTTGTTGATTTATTGAGCCGTGGTGGAATGTAACTAAGAACATTTACTCAAGTATTCTTTCCTATTGTTGCATTTTTGTTTTCTTTTTTGTAGTATGTGATTTGTTGTTGTTTACGATGTGTTCAGTCTGCAGTTCAGTCTGCAGTTCAGTCTGCAGTTCAGTCTACAGTTCAGTGTACAGTTCAGTCTGCAGTTCAGTCTGCAGTTCAGTGTACAGTTCAGTCTGCAGTTCAGTCTGCAGTTCAGTCTGCAGTTCAGTGTACAGTTCAGTCTGCAGTTCAGTCTGCAGTTCAGTCTACAGTTCAGTCTGCAGTTCAGTCTGCAGTTCAGTCTGCAGCCAATCGTCTGTTTTCATACAATGAAACCATGAAGAACCAAGAACTGTTCTGAGGACAGTTGAGGTCTAAAATAAATTGTTTTATTGAAGTGTGAAAGAGTCGTCATGCAGCTGCAGTAGCAGAAAAAGCTTTTATTGATTTAGTTTGCAGCTGAAGTCGCTTGACAACAGCGAAGAAAGAACATTATAGAACATCAACAATATGAATATAGGTTCTCTCAAAATTACAGCAAAACAGAACAGGGAGTTCTCAGAACCTCAAACGTTCATCTAACAGACAGAACACAGAGTCTCCGCTCAGTCGACGAGCCGATAATCAATCCATCGATCAGTTATTGCAGCGATACTTCAGAGGCTCCTGCAGACGTCTGCGCAGGGTTCAGTGAACCCGCAGAATCTCTCTTCAGATGCATAGAAACATCCAGAACTACAAACGTAAAAAAAAAAAACTGTGAGTAAATCTAAACAGGAAGTGATTCTACTGTAACGAAGGCAGAGACCCTCCACCATCATCATCATCATCATCATCATCATGATCATCATCATCATCATCAACAGAACTCCTCCATCAGTAAAAACTCAAGGCAGAACGTGACAGAACAAACAGATTAAAGGATGAGATGGACTAACAGTCTGCAGATTAATAAGAATCCCTTTTTAACTCAAACAGGCAGACGTTCTCCTGCAGAACAAAGATCCTTCATCACCGCTGTCGGTCACCAGTACCACCGACGTCCACAGCGGGACAGAGCCTGGCTGTTCGAACAGGAGAGATGCTGAGACGCCGCCGAGTCGCCACAGAGACAAAAAAACCAAAACAAAACCAGTTCTGAGATTAAAATCAGAAAAACTAAAACATTTACATTTTCAACGTCTGATTCTTCACACGAAGCAAAAAAATCTGAGAACAGTTCGAAACTTAAGTAAAAATATTTGATTTAAAACCATTTCACTGGAGTTTGAATCCAGAATCGAACTGGTTTTTGGACTGGGTTTACACTGGTTTCAGGTTTGTTTTAATCCTATTTCAAGTTTTGTTTAGATTGGTGTTAAATCTGCCAGATTATAAGATTTAAAACTATCCTTTTTAATGGGTTTCACACTAGTTTAACCTTGTTTTCACTGAATTTAATTCAGGTATCAGACTTGGTTTGAACTGGTTTCAGAGTGTTTCAACCTTCATTTAGACTGGTAACTGGAATCATCATATTATACTGGTCTCAGTTTTACTGGGTCTATAATAGTTTTAAAGTGGTTTCAAACTATATTTTAAGTGCATTAAGATTGGTTTCACACTGGTTTCAGACTTTTTTTTAAACTGGTTTCAGATTGGTTTTAAGTGTACAGTAATTTAAAGTTTAAAATGTTTTTTAATGGGTTTAAACTGGTTTCACATTGGGATTTAACTTGATTCAAACTGGGTTTGAATGGTTTTAACCTTGCTTCAGACTGTTTGACTCAGTTTCAGACTTTGTTTAAACTGAGTTTGGACTGGTTTCAAACAGCGTTTAAAGTGCTTTAAGACTGGTTTCAAACTGGTTTTAGACTGAGTTTACACTCACAGTATTTGTAGATTTGAAACTTTTCTTTTTAATGGTTTTAAACTGATTTCAGACCAGCTCAAATTAGTTTTAGACTGCTACTGGACTTAAACAGTTTTACTGAGTTGAGACTAGTTTAAACTGGGTTTAAACTGGGTTTAAACTGGTTTCAGACCAGTGAGTAAAAACAAAAACACATATCTTGACTTTTATGTCAAACTTAGAATCTTTTTTTCTCATTTTAAGTCTAAACTAAGATTTTCTTTCTCTTTTAGTCTCTCAGAATTTAAAGTTTTAATCTCAGAACCGTTTTTTTTTTTTCTTTGGCGTCACATGACCGTTGTCTCCGGCCATGCTCTGATTGGATGAATTCACAGAAGGTAAATACAGGAAGTGAAAGCGAGTGCAGCGGTGTTCGGGGGGTTCAGGTGAAGGAGGACGTCCCTCTGATCGTCTCCTGTCTGTCCTGATGTTCTCAGGTGGCGTTGGATGGTCATGAGGAGGGGGCGGGGCCGTGGCAGGGTTGGCGGGGCCCGACTCGTCCTCTCTCGTCCTCAACTCTCAGAGCTTTTTGTTTTTTTCTTCATCCGGTTCAGTCGAAGGGGCTGAAGTCCCTCTCCAGGTTCTCGGACTCGTCGTCGTCGGAGAAGAAGTCGTCCTCATCGATGTCGTCTTCGTCGTAGTCCTCGTGCCACTCGGGGACGTACTCTTCATCGTACTCGTCATCCTCGTCCTCCGCCTCCTCGCCACCGTCCTCGCCTGTGTTGTTGTTGTTGTCTGAATCTCCGGAGTCTGACGTGCGCTCTGACTTCGACCTGACAACAAAGAAAACAAATTTAGTCCTGAACTCAAATTAGAAAAACATTTTTAGTTTTTGTTTCTTTCAGTTTTCATTTATTTTATTTTTCTTTTCCAAATCTCAGAAATAAAAAAAAAATAAAAAAATAACACAAGACCACAAACTTGTTTTTAACCATTTTTGGGAAAATTAAACACCATGTGATTCAATGAACAATACATCAATCATTCAGTCATCAATCAGCTCAGATATCTTTTAAATTATTGATCCAAACGTTTACAAATATCTGATTTTCACAAGAGAGTTGAAGAATTTCAAAGATCAGACTTCAACTTTTCAGCTTCAGGGTCAAATGATCACCACACACACACACACACACACACACACACACACACACACACACACACACACACACACATTCATACACACTCACACACACACACACACACACACATTCATACACACACACACACACACACATTCATACACACACACATTCATACACACACACACACTCATACACACACACATTCATACACACACACACACACACACACACATTCATACACACACACAGACACACATTCATACACACACACATTCATACACACACACACACACACACACACATTCATACACACACACACACACACAGACACACATTCATACACACACACACACACACACACACACATTCATACACACACACACACACACACATTCATACACACACACATTCATACACACACACATTCATACACACACACAGACACACACACACACACACATTCATACACACACACACACACACACACACACACACACATTCATACACACACACATTCATACACACAGACACACACACATTCATACACACACACATTCATACACACACACAGACACACACACACACACACACACATTCATACACACACATTCATACACACACACACACACACAGACACAGACACACACACAGACACACACACATTCATACACACACACACAGACACACATTCATACACACACACACACACACACATTCATACACACACACACACACACACACATTCATACACACACACAGACACACATTCATACACACACACACACACACACACACACACAGACACACATTCATACACACACACACACACAGACACAGACACACACATTCACACAGACACACATTCATACACACACACACACACACACACACACACACACACACACACACACAGACACACATTCATACACACACACATTCATACACACACACACACACACACAGACACACATTCATACACACACACACACACAGACACAGACACACACATTCACACAGACACACATTCATACACACACACACACACACACACACACAGACACACATTCATACACACACACATTCATACACACACACACACACACACACACACACACACACACACAAGTTGAGAAACGTTGAGAAAACACATGATCGTCCACGTTCACTTCCTGCAGTCCTGTGAATCAGTCATGTGACCTGGATGCTGTGTGCTTATTGGTGATGGTACTCACACTTTGTTGGTGTCGGTGTGGTTGGACAGGTTGGAGGCCTGAGTGGATTCTGGTTCCTGGCTGCTCTTGGACTGATAACCGACCCTGAAATCCTGAATCCACAAAAACACAAAACTGAAACTGAGACGACTGAACTGGAATATTCAAGTCAGTGTCTGACAGGTTCAACTACAACATTAAAGTTTAGATTTTCAGTTCACTTTAAAACCAGCAGGGGGCTCAAACTGACACTACATTTAGAGTGAGTTTAAACTGGTTCCAGACTGGTTATAATCCAGTTTAAGGTTCTAAATCAGACTGACAGTAAACTAATTTGAAGACTCAGTTTTAACTGGTTCAGACTGGTCTCAAACTGGTTTCAAAACTGATTTTAGACCATTTTGGGTCTGTTTTAATTGGTTTATATTTGCTATAAACCAGTTTCAGATTGAAGACTGCTTTTTAAATTAGATGTGAACAGTTTTTTAATCAAACTGACTGTAGAAACTGTTAATATGGTTTAGAATGAGCCCAAACTGGTTCCAGACTGGTTATAATCCAGTTGCTTTGAAAGTGAGCGTTAACTCATTTAGAAGAGTTTGAATTAGTTTAAAACTGGTTTTGGATTATTTAAGTCTCTGGCTTCAGACAATATTTACAACAAACCAGTTTTACATAGTTCTCTAAATAAGATGTGAACTGGTGTTGGACTGGCTTTTAGTCAGACTGGACTGGTTTCAGACCGGTTTCAGACTGGTGTTACCTGTGTGGAGTGCTGCAGGATGGCCAGGAGGCGCTCCTGGATGCGTCGGATCAGTTCCAGTCCGGTGTTGAGGTGTTCTGGTTTCAGCAGGCGGACACACGAGGCCAGATCAGTGCACTGTAGCAGCGTCTCCTCTGAGGACAAACACCAGGACACACACCAGTCAGACCAGTAAACACATCAGTTCTAGCTGCAGACGGTCTGTTTGGAACATGGAGAACGTGGTTCTCACCCAGCAGGATCTGCAGGGCGTTGGTGTGCAGGTCCAGAGCCTCCGTCTGCTGCTCCATCACGTCCATCTTCTCCGTCTCCTGGTTGTAGTAACTGTAGACACAGGAGTAGGCCAACACCTGCAGACACAGAGCAGGGCACAGTGAACACAGGAAGCACAGAGAGCGAGGAGGATGAGGATGATGAGGATGATGAGGATGATGAAGATGATGAAGATGATGAGGATGATGTTACCTTCCGAGCCTGAGCGAGGACTTTACAGGCGTCGATGACGAAGGTCAGAGACTTCATCTGCAGAGCTTCATTAATGGACGACACCTTGTTCTCCAGGTTGATCGCAAAGTCCTGAAACAAACAGGAAGTTTAACATCACATCCTGCTCCTTCACAATAAAACTCACCCTGCTCCTTCACAGTAAAAGTCTAAATTCTCCCTTTGTACCTTTTTATCCACATGTCCATGTTTTCTTTTACAGGAGGTTAAAGTAACCAGAGACAGAACCTTTAGAACCTTCAGTGTCCACACAGCTGTTCCTTCAACCTGCTGTTTTGTGGTAATTCTTATCATAATATCAATAATCAATCAATCAGATTGATCAGAATGTTGTACCTTGGCCTGATGGTGGAAGGTGCATCTCTCGTTATAATCCTGGAACTTCTTCTCCTGTCGCGCTGCTTTACTCACCTGGAACAACAACAACAACAGGACACATTAACCGTGTTCCTGGTCTCTGATTGGACAGTTTCATGTGCTGACTGTGGTCATGTGACAGTCTGTGAACCAACCATGGCGGAGCAGTTGTAGTAATCTTTGTGTGTCGGTTTCCAGGGTTTCAGACAGCGCCAGCAGAAACCGTGGTTACACTTGGCACAGGTCATACTGAGGACAGAGTGACACAGCGTTATGACATCATCATCTACAGGTGTTAGTATGACATGACGGCGAGCAGCAGGCGTGGCGTAGCGTACGTACTGCAGACAGCCCTCGTTCTTCTCGATCTGAGCCTGGCAGCTGGGGCAGCGTTTGGAGATGAGCTTGGCGAGGTGTTTGCTCTGAGCCTCCATACTCATCCCTTCATAATATCCTCCGTCGTCCATCCACTGAGACATGTGGCTGCAGCTGGCAGGGTAGTGCGCCTGCAGGGGGCGACAAACGCTCGCTGTGTTAACAAGAAAACGCTCAGATACATCCACATACAGCTGGCAGCTCGTCTCTTTACAGAAAACTGCTACAACTTAAGGACTGTCTTCCAGGAACGGAGGAACGTGATACCTGATTTTAGTAAACATTGGTACATTTTTATTACACGGCGTTGTTAAATACTCAGTTCTGATTGGTCAGCTACAGCCTTCTAAGGTCTGCTATTTCTGTATAACAGACTGCTGCTGTGGACACAGTTCTGATCACAGACTGTGGAGGAACAAAAAAAATCATTCTTCAATCACCAAAATCACTTTAAGACTTAAAACTTCTGGAAATTTGTCTTGAAAGAGTAAAAATGCAGATATGATATCAAAGTTGAGTGTCTCATTGAGCATCTACAGCTGTGTGTGTGTGTGTGTGTGTGTGTGTGTGTGTGTGTGTGTGTGTGTGTGTGTGTGTGCGCGCTCTCTGACCTCGGGGAAGTTGCAGCTGAAGCAGGACGACCAGCAGCACTTGGAACAGGTTCCCATGCTGCCCATGTTCTCCTTACAGAGGATCTGATCACAGCCCTGAGGGTTGGTGCACCACGTCAGGTTGGAGCAGCACTCCACGTAACCACGCAGCAGAGCGTTCTCATACTGACAGAACACACAGAACATGTTAAAAACATACACGTAACCTTAGAGCAGTGTGTTCTCAGTGATTAAATTACAGAATACATGACAAACGTGACAATAAAACACTGAGAAAACAAACTGCATGAGGTCGGGTTGTCATGGTAACAGAGGAGGATGGTGTTACCTTGGAGATGGTGTCCTTGTCTGTGAGGATGTTGAGGAAGAAGAGTGATGTGGGCTGAGCCTGGCAGTCTGTGATTGGACAGTTACAGTTCATCACCAGGTTCTGTTCAATCCTCGCCGTCAGGTACTCCTGCCAACATGACTGCAGGACAGACACACAGACGTCAGAACCACACCTGAACCACATCTGAACCACACCTGAACTACACCTGAACCACACCTGAACCACACCTGAACTACACCTGAACTACACCTGAACCACACCTGAACTACACCTGAACTACACCTGAACCACACCTGAACTACACCTGAACTACACCTGAACCACACCTGAACCACACCTGAACTACACCTGAACCACACCTGAACTACACCTGAACCACACCTGAACTACACCTGAACCACACCTGAACTACACCTGAACTACACCTGAACCACACCTGAACCACACCTGAACTACACCTGAACCACACCTGAACTACACCTGAACCACACCTGAACCACACCTGAACTACACCTGAACTACACCTGAGAGTGTGTGTGTGTGTGTGTGTGTGTGAGTGTGAGTTCTGACCCGGCAGCAGTAGTGCATGCAGCTCAGTGAGGGGACCGGCTCGGTGGCGGGGGTGCGGGGCCCCAGGCACACGGGGCAGGTGGAGGCGGGGCTCGGGGGCGGCTGAGGGTTTCTAAACTTGAGGCCGGCGGCCATGATGAGGGCGTCGGGGTCGTCCGTGTACCGCTGCACCAACAGGTCTACGTTCCATTTACAGTGAACCAGCAGGTGCTCCGCTCGGTCCAGGTCCAGACTCAGAGTCCCCGACACCTGAGGGGACAGAGAGGGATGAGATCACCTATCTGACACCTGAACACACCTAAAAACACCTGGGTGACACCTGGACACACCTGAGACTGATGAAGACACATGACAGTTTAAAGACTGTGGTGGCAAAACATCAAGAGACACAAACCACGAGTCTGTGTTTTGTTGGTCTGTGGTTGTTTTGTGTCCGTGTCAAACAAACTTTATTGACAGTCTGACCTGCTGGACAGTCCTCTGCATCAGCTGACGGACTTCCTCCTGAGTCATTGTCCGACCCATCGAGAACAGAACTGCGTCCAGAACGCCGTCCTCGAACTGCCGTGGCGCCGACATCAGACTGTAACACACACAGAACCGTGACGTCAGAACCACGAGAGGAAAAAGAAAACATGCTGGTGGTGAATTCTGTCTGTCTGTCTCGTCTTCATGCAGAGAAAAACGAGACACCAAGAACAACAGACAGACGGAGGACAGGTGAGAAAAACAAAACAGATGAGTCTCTGAGGATTTTTATGTCTTTGGCCTAAAAACTCTTAAACTTTTAAAACTTCTCACCAACATCAGGAAACAGTTTGTTGTTTGGTTCTCAAACACTGATAATGGTTCTGTTTTTATTTGATTTATTTAGTCATTAAATGATTATTTTTCTGTATTAAAGTCTTCATTTACAGTTTAATCTTTTTATAATTCATGTTTTTATGTTTCTATGTCCATCTTATTGAAAACTGATTGCACAATATTTGTAAAATCAATAAAAACACTGAATGATAATATTGATAATGACAGTTTTATACACTGCTGTTTGACTTGAGTTTAAGTTTCACACAATTAAAGACGTCTAAAACACTTCGTCAGTTTGTCTCTCTTATTAAAATGAAGTTTGTATTTTATTCAAATAAAACATCTCAAACGTCTGTTTGTGTACAAAGTGATTAACAGAAAATTAACTACAGCTCAGGTTGATCAACTTTAAAGTTTATTTGTTTGAAATTTAAATTTAAAGATAAATTACACTCAAAACAATCAATTAATCATAATGTTAATTATTATAAAATGAGTCAAAGCAAGCAGGATTCAAAGTTTAAACTCTTCTTTATTTTCTTTTAATAGAAAATTAAACATTCTTATACACTTTGGCTGTTCTGGAGGAAAAACAGAACGTCAGAGAGTCGAAGTGGATTCATGAACTGTTGGTTTTTGTTTGAAAGTGAACTGAGAAATAAAACAAATTAAATACAACAAAACCTGAACTCAGATCTGTTTTTATCTGAGAGAACAGAAGCTGAAATGATCACGTTTAGGTTATTTTTACAGCTCAGTCTGATTTCACAGTTATTGCCTTCAAGTTTCCTGGAGAGAATAATAACATGAGAATTATATTCATTAGAAGTTCACTTTTATGAATTCCAATTAACTAATATGGTTACACGGGTTCTTTTAGCGGCAGGTCTGTAGGTCCAATATAAGTAACGATGACTCATCTTATTAATTAAGACTGAAAGAACTCTTTTCTTTCAAGGAAATTTCTATTTTACATGCAGTTAGTGCCAAATCATAGTTTTGTTTTCCAGGAAACTTTCTGGGAAATAACCAGGAAATGACCGAGCTGTGAGACAAAATGTATGACCCCGACCAGACAGAGCAGTTTTTTAAAGAGAGAGGCATCTTTTTCAAGTAGTTTTCTACAGGCAGGAAACGTTTCTCATCCTGTTAATGTACCCTAAACGCCTCGTGCTTTAGACTCAAGACGGATGTGCAGGAACGCTCTGAACGCCTCGCACTGAAGAATTATTCAACTCAGAGCAGAAAAGCTCCTGATATTATTTGCGTTTTCGCCCCCCATTGTTCAACTGAAAATATTCACGTTTAAGAAGCTGATATCAGAGGAATTTGGACTTTTTCCTTTTAAAAATGACTCAAAACAACCTTGTCATTTGAAAATTAGGTCCAAACGTGAAAATTGTTTTCACATGTTTGGACTTAAATTTCAACTAGTAATCAATCTGGCAAAAATTTGGAGATTAATTTTGTAGTTGACAACTAATCAATTGATCGACTGACTGTTGCAGCTGTTGCAGAACAAATGTGTTTAAATCTGAGAGCTCACTGCGTCTGATTGGGGCGTCGGCCATGTTTGAACGTTGACACAGACTCTGATCTCGACTGCTTTAATAATAAAAAACCCACAACATGAAAACGGATGAATATTCCAGGTTGAAAGAGGAAAACAGTGGAACAGTCCTTTAAAACCACACTGAGAACAGAGGACAGGCTGAGGGTGATGATGAGGATGATGATTGTGATGAAGGCTGCTGCTCCTCCCTACATTCACTTAAACAACATGATGAGTTAACCCTGTGTGTAAGGTCAGAGGTCACGCTCACACCTGATGTCGGCCACGCTGTCAGCGGCGGCGGCGTCCTTCCTGATCTCGGCGCGGCTGAAGGAGAACTGGGCCTGGCCTTTCTGCGGCGTGGACGGGTCCTCCGGCAGGAACTCCACAATGTGCGGGTTCTCCTCGTTGCGGCGGACGCAGCCTTTGCTGATGACGTGCATGATGCAGGAGAGGACGTCGCTGGTGCTGCAGCTGAAACGGCCGGCACCCGGAGAGCGAGACGCTTCCTGTTTCTGACACGAGTCCAGGACCTGCGGGGGACGGACAACAGAGCGGTTCTTAGAGATACACGTGTCATGTTTGTCCTGAGGGGGGCACTAGAGGATATCAATAAAAATGTATTTAGATTTTGGAACTACAGATCCCATGATGCTCTGGAGCTGTAAAGTCAACTGTAGTTTATTCAGTTTCCTGATAAACTGTCAGTTGTCCGTTTCCATGGTTACACCGCCAACAGCAGCTGCTATCACTGGATTATTCTGAGCCTGTTGGTACACTGTACATGATTTTACGGATGTTCATAAAATCCATCTCAGTCACGTCTAAATGAGTGTGGGTGTGGCCTCAGCGATGTGGGTGTGGTCTGAGCAGGTATGGGTGTGTGGGCGTGTTCTCTGTGTGACCTCTGACCTTGAAGACCAGGTTGTCGATGTGCATCTCCTTCTCCTGCTTCATGATGTGGACAATCAGACAGTAGATATAGTTCCTCTTCCTCTCCAGTGTCCCTGCAGCGTCCTCGTCCACGTTCAAGTACGTCTGTCTGGGCAGAAGCTGGACCGACGCAGGGACACCTTCCAGACTGTGAGACACCACCTGCTGGTTCAGCTGTAGCACACCTGAGAGCAGACAGAAGAGGAGGAGGGGTGAGTGAGACAGGAGGAGGAGGATGATGATGACAGGTTGTGTTTGTGTGTGTGTGTGTGTGTGTGTGTGTGTGTGTGTGTGTCTGACCCTGAGTGGGCTCGCTGGGCGTGCTGCAGGTGAGCGGTCCTCCGTCACTGATAAGTGGCAGCAGAGCGTGGAGCAAGACAGCTGTAGACAGGCCGGTCTCCTGCAGCAGAGCATCCACCCCAACCTCCTGCAGAGACACACAGAGAGACGACTGTCAGTGAACGCACCACAGAGGAACAAATTAATTAATTTAGAATCCAAACATTAAAGGCTAAATACTGTGTGTGTGTGTGTGTGTGTGTGTGTGTGTGTGTGTGTGTGTGTGTGTGTGTGTGTTACCTCCTGGCTGTTGAACTGCAGCAGGATGAACATCTGCAGCGTGGAGACGTGAAGCGTCCAGCAGCCAAACTGCAGCTCAGCGTGACCGAGCCACGTCCACTGCAGCCGGCGAGGCTTTGAGTGACTCAGACCGTACATGTACTGACCTGATGACACACACACACACACACATTACAGACACACACATATTACAACAGAAATAAGCCTGGTTTAAACCAGAGTTGAGCCTGGTTACTTACTGTGCGTGTAGAACTGGGTGAACTGGTTCAGGTAGGAGCAGAGTTCAGCTGGAAAATGTTTGGTGGGTTCATCCAGGAAACAGAGCGAGGAGACAGCCCAGCAGCGTGGAGACAGAACCAGAACTTGGACTTCGGCCTCCTCGTCTGACTCCGCCCACTCCTCCTCCATCATCTATGGCAACAACGAGAGGACACACTGCATTGAAGAATTAAACTCCACCTCTAAACTGAGGTAACTCTGAGGAGACTTGGTGGGTTTTTTCTGACCTGGTCTTGTTCTTGCAGGCAGCGGTCCAGCTGCTGCAGGCGGTACAGGTGAAACTCCTGCTGCAGCTCGGCCGACTCGCTCAGGTTCTTCAACATCTGCTGAGGGAAGCGACTCGGGAAGCAGCTGCCAATCTGATCGATGACTGCCGTCTCCAACCACACGTTCCCCTGAGCCAGCAGCCGGTCACCCAGGTAGTACCTGCAGAGACAGAGAACGTCTCGGTGTCAGAACTCAGAACCTCCTGCTGGTGCGTTCACACGCTCCTCAGGCTGGTGTTATGATGTTCACACCTGTAGAAGTGTTCGAAGGTGTTGGCAAGTTCCAGCCCCGACAGGAAGAGCATCGGCTCCAGAAACTGCTGTAGCCGCTCCAGAGTCTCCACGCTGCCGCACGCTGCGCCGCTGGCCTGAATCATCTGATCGATGTACTGAGCGAAACGTTCGCTCACCTGCACGACATGACGACATCACACACAGCACAGGTCACCTGAGATTAACCTGAGCAACACACAGCAGCAGGCAGCAGATACTTAAACCTGACTGAACTCACATGCATGGCTCTGAGGATGGAGAGCTGCAGGAGCGCAGCGGAGAAACCGTGTCGCAGGGCGAGGACGAAGGCGGTCTGCTGTCCAAACAGCTCCTCCATGGCGTTCTTCAGCCGCAGGTACAGACTGCGGTAACGTTCCACAAAGTCCGGAAGACTGCAGCTCGACTCCAGAAACTTCTTCACCTGAGGGGGAGGAGTCAGGTTTAAGTTCAGATTTAAGCCTGCTAATAAGTTAAGCCTAGTTTAAAAGAAAAATAAGTGTGTTTTAAGACAGAAATAGGACTAGTTTAGACCAGAGTTAAGCCTGGTTTAAAGTAGAACTTGCTTGGTGTAAACTAAATAAAAGGTACCTGTCGCTGTACCACTCCCTGCCAACAGAGGGCGATGCCTGCGATGCTGCTGCTGCTCTTCACTTTCGGTTTGGCCGAGGAGGATGAGGAGGACGAAGAGGCGGCGGTGGAGTCTTTGTTTTTACCCTCTTTGCCGTCTGGAAGACAGATTATAAACAGTGAGACTTTCTGAGAGAAGCTGCTGCTGCTGCTGAACAGAATCAGAGAAATGAGAGAAATGATCAAACTGCTGCAGCCACAAACAGAAAACTCAAAGAGAAAGAAAGCCGTGCCGCTGCTCTGTCCTTCTTTTCCATCTGAAAAGAAAACACATCCGTGTGGCCAGTCAAAATAAGAGCAGTCCAAAACTGAAAGAAAAAGATGGAGTGAATGTTTCAGTCAGTTCAGACGAGGAGGAGAACGTGTCAGCTGACGCCCCCTGCTGGACGAGCTCTGATCAAACCTTCTTTAACATTAATCTGTACATCTGAGAGGAGATTTAGGTCTTCAGCAGGAACCAATCAGAGCTGAGACACAGACAGGACAAACAAAAATACAGAGCAACACCGAACGCTCTCTCTAACGTCAGCAGGTTATCCGAGGTCACCCAGCAGGGGGCGGAGTGATGACTTCCTGTCCTCATGTGGACACATGAGATGTCACAGAGCAGAGTGTAAACAAACAAAATGGCCTCTGAAGTCAGCTGTTACTTACTCTTCAGCTCTTTGCTTCTGTTGAGACCTTCTGGAAACAAAAAGAACTCTTTAAACACTCAGAACTCAACACTCCTCTGGTTCTACATGTCACAAAACATCAGGCTGTCTTAAAGAGACGACGCACGACGGCACGCCGTGTCTACTTCACTGTCTTTAGAGACGTCCGTCTGATGATGAGTCAGAACGTTGTATATGCAGAGAATGACTCAGTTCTACCTTGATCATCTCTCAGCCTCTTTCCAGACAGAACAAACAGAACTGTGCTCAGATTCTGCTTCAGTCAGCAACGTGTTCATTTACCTTCTACGAACTGAATCAACTCATGTCAGCTACAGACTTAGCTTAGCTTAGCATGAAGACTGGAAAAAGGAAAACAGAGCTTAGCTTATCATAGAGACCGAGTCTGTTTTAGTCAGCCACATTTTATGTGCATTTAAAATATTGTTGACATGTAACACATTGTATGAAAACAACGAATCAAGTCAAACTAATTAATTAATGTATCTTTAGTCCAAAAGCCACAAAGGACACAGTCTATACTGAACATCAGAGGATGGTTTTTTGTATTTTTTTATGTTTTAAACAGTATTTTAGTTGCTGTGTGACTCAGATGTTTGTTCTTCCTTCCTTCTCTAAATGACTCAGATAATCGTCCTGTAGAGTCGCACTCAGGGTGTGATCAATACGTCTGCAGCCGATTCTTCACACAACTTAAATAAGTTGATCTATACTTAATTTTTTTGTATCTTTTGTTTCTCGATCCATCAGACTGAGGATGTCACCATGATGTCACAGTGTGAGCGCCATGTTTGGTGTGTGTGTATAAGCAGGAAGTAGAGACTCACTGGATTTGACAGGCGGTTTGAGCTCCTCGCTGTCCAGCCGGCTCGTGTCCACGTGGACCAGCAGGTGTGTGAGTCGCCTCACTCTGGAGTTAAAGATGGCCGCCCGGCTCTTACAGCGGCGAGCTGACTCGGCGTTATCCAGGTACTCACTGAGCAGCCAGGACAGAGGGCTGGACACCGAGGATTCTGGGTAAACACACAGAGAATTTATAGTAGCCGTTTCTCAACATGCGTTCTTCTCTGTTCTTGTGTTCTTGTGTTCTTGAGAAACGTCATCAGTCTCAGTCCAAGTACTGTTCCAATTCAAAAGTCCGCATCTCGCCAAGTACAGTCAAATACCCGGATGTGTTCTTGCCCCGCCCGTTTTATCGAGGATGCATGGGGTGGTGACTTGTGCGGACTTGGGGCAGCCACGTATCCCAGAATGCATTTCGTAGCAACAATGGCAGAGGAGAGGACCCACAACTTTAAGTTACAAGTGTTGAAATATTACTGTTTTAGTACCATGGAATGAAATTTTAAGATTATTTTATGCGAGAATGTACACATTAAAACTTCAAATCTGTCATCGATTCATCACGATAGCGCGTAGTTTAAAATTTGCTCCGACGTTTTCGGAGATGTGTCGTCCTGCTAACGGGACGGCCAGCATACCTCGCCAGCTGGCAAGATGACCGGGCTGTTAGCATTTATGTTAACCCGCTAAAACAGCCTTATCCCGGCGTGACGTTTTGAAATCTGCCGCTGGCTCTGACGTCTCTGAAGTAAAACAAGATATAATTTGTTTTCCGCACATTTAAACCAAAAGATACAGGGTTGTGTTTTTATCATATTTCGTTTTATTTCAAATATACATTAATGGTGAAAATAACTGGAAGTGGGTAAGCCAAGACGAGCTGAGATGGTGACATCATCAAGTACGCTACTGTCCCAATAGCAGAATGACCGTCCTGTGTCCTCCCGTCCTCGAGAGACTGGACTCCCAGATCGAACTTGCTAAGTCCGAACTTGGCGTACTTGGTATTGAGAAACGCCCAGTGTATGAGAGCTCCGAGTGTCGTCTGTCTGTCTGTGTCTGTCTGTCTGTCTGTCTGTGTGTGTGTGTGTACCTGTGTGTCTGTGTGTGTGTGTGTGTCTGTCTGTCTGTCTGTGTGTGTGTGTGTGTGTGTGTGTGTGTGTGTGTGTGTGTGTCTGTGTGTCTGTGTGTGCGTGTGTGTGTGTGTGTGTGCGTGTGTGTGTGTGTGTGTGTGTGTGTACCTGTGTGTGTGTCTATGTGTGTGTGTGTGTCTGTCTGTCTGTGTGTGTGTGTGTGTGTGTACCTGTGTGTGTGATGCTGTGTACGATGGGTGTGATCAGAGCCTCCCAGCAGGTTCGACCCAGAGCTTCAGCAGCTTCGGCGTCCGGCAGGAAACGATCTGCAAACATCTGCTCGTGTCTCAGGGCACTGTTCAGTCTGCACACGCACACACACACACACACACACACACGCGCACACACACACACGCACACACACACACGCACACACACACGCACACACACACACACACACACGCACACACACACGCACACACAGAGACACACACACACACACACACACAGACACACACACAGACACACACAGTTATTAACATTATTACTGCAGTGTTTTCACTGAGTGTTCATACTTGTTGATAATCAGTTGTACTAACAGTAGCCCTTGTTTAAGAGCTGCAGTACAGCAGCAGTATTAACAGTAGTATTACTGCAGTATTGACAGTAGTATTGCTGCAGTATTGACAGCAGTATTGACAGCAGTATTGACAGCAGTATTACTGCAGTATTGACAGCAGTATTACTGCAGTATTGACAGCAGTATTGACAGCAGTATTACAGTAGTATTGACAGCAGTATTACTGCAGTATTGCTGCAGTATTGACAGCAGTATTGACAGCAGTATTGACAGCAGTATCGCTGCAGTATTGACAGCAGTATTGACAGCAGTATTGACAGTAGTATTGACAGTAGTATCGCTGCAGTATTACTGCAGTATTGACAGCAGTATTGACAGCAGTATCGCTGCAGTATCGCTGCAGTATTACTGCAGTATTGACAGCAGTATTGACAGCAGTATTGACAGCAGTATTGACGGCAGTAGTACTGCAGTATTGACAGCAGTATCGCTGCAGTATTGACAGCAGTATTGACAGCAGTATCGCTGCAGTATCGCTGCAGTATTGACAGCAGTAGTACTGCAGTATTGACAGTAGTATTGCTGCAGTGTTGACAGCAGTATTGACAGCAGTATCACTGCAGTATTGATGGCAGTAGTACTGCAGTATTGACAGTAGTCCGTACTTGTTGAAGAGCTGCAGCAGCTGTGTCTTGTCCTCCATCACCTCCTGACACCAGGTGTGGGCCTTGGTGCTGTAGAACAGGTAGGTCCGACAGCACAGCTGCTCCTTAAACACCGGCCAGAACGTTGGCTTCGGACCCAGAACCTCGAAACCATGGACACGAGTGTCGATACCGCCCTGTCACAAGGAGAGGACAGAGGGGGGCGGAGTCAGTGAGAAAGGGGCGGAGACATCTTATTTTAGCTTAGCATTAAGACTGGAAACAGTAGGTAACAGCTAGCTTAGGTGTGGGATCATTTATGTGTAGGCGGAGCTCGGAGTCTGACCTGCTGACATCTCTTGACCCTGATCTGGATGATGGGCCAGAACCTGGTCATGTTCTCCAGGAGAACCACTCGACTGGCCGACGGAGTCACATTCACCTACACAAACACACAGTCATCACATGAGCTCATGAAACTACTCGTCTCTGATAAAAAAAAAAAAATAAAATGATAAACTTTATTGACACATCACTTTTCTAAACAAAGTTAGTAAATGTTTTATTTAGTTGAACCAGAATTAAAATGTTATTTAACGGTGGTTTTCTGTCAGGAAAGTCTGTCTGACAGAAAGGCAAAGAGGTGAAAATATTCTAAATAAGCTTTCAGGAGGAGGAGGATGAAGAGGAGGAGGAGGAGACTGACCGTGTTGAGTTCAGTGTTGATGTTGGTGGGCTCGTCTCCTCCCAAAACCAGAATACGAGCCGGCATGTAGCTGGAGTCCTCACTGGCCACCAGGATGGCCAGTTGTCTACGCACACAACAATATTTGTATTTTTATATTTATGTCCTGTTTAAGTGTGATTCATCAGTAAGAGCCTGAACTACTGATGTAGGTATGTGAATACTTCAAGTTCAATATGTCCCATAGTATTGTGTGTGACCAGTATCAGCAGTATTCTGTAGTATGTTGTAGTGTGTTGCAGTATGTTGCAGTATGTTGTAGTATTCTGTAGTGTGTTGTAGTATGTTGTAGTATGTTGCAGTATGTTGTAGTATGCTGTAGTAAGCTGCAGTATGTTGCAGTATACTGTAGTATTCTGTAGTGTGTTGCAGTATGTTGTAGTGTGTTGTAGTATGTTGCAGTATGTTGCAGTATTTGTAGTATGTTGTAGTATGTTGCAGTATGTTGTAGTGTGTTGCAGTATGTTGTAGTATGCTGCAGTATGTTGCAGTATTTGTAGTATGTTGTAGTGTGTTGTAGTATGTTGTAGTGTGTTGTAGTGTGTTGTAGTGTGTTGTAGTATGCTGCAGTATGTTGTAGTGTGTTGCAGTATGTTGCAGTATGTTGTAGTATTCTGTAGTGTGTTGTAGTATGTTGCAGTATGTTGTAGTGTGTTGTAGTATGCTGCAGTATGTTGCAGTATTTGTAGTATGTTGTAGTATTCTGTAGTGTGTTGTAGTATGCTGCAGTATGCTGCAGTATTTGTAGTATTTGTAGTGTTGTACCTGATGATGACTCCTTTGTGCATGTAGATGTTGATGAAGTGCGAGCCGGTGCAGCCGTTTGACTCCCAGTAAGTTTTGGGGTTCTTGTCAGTCAGTTTGTTTGCTCGATGGTGATTGGACGAAACCTCTACCTTCTCCCAGCACTTATCCTCCTTCAGCTCTACGCTGGACCCTGAACACAGCACCAGTTACACCAGTTAAACCAGTTACACCAGTAACGAAACATTACCTTCAGCGGTCTGCTGTATTTATCAGATTTGACGGTCTGATGCGAACAGACCTTGGCAGAGGTTCCTGAGGAACACGTCAAAGAAGGGGATGTTGATTGGTTGATGGCTGCGACGATGCTCTTCAATCTGACCCAACACCATCTGACAAGAAACAGGAAGTAGACCAGGTGAGACAGGAAGGAGGCTTACCTCATTATCTAAGCCAGCAGGAACAGAAACTGTTTTAGCTAAAAACACAAACACCAATCTGACATGTGAGCAGCAGCTTTGTGTCTGACCTGATGGCTGCTCCGCCCTCTGTCCGCTACGTCGACTTCCACTGCAGAAATTATACATTAACTGAGAATTTTTACTCGAACTTGTTTGCTTTTCAGCTCGGTGTTTTAGGCCACATTATTCAGCTGTTTTTCAGTGAAGCTCTTCGGCTGCGTTTCTGATGTTTTTTCAGTATTTTTCAATTCATTTTTCAACTTGATCATTTAAAATAAAAACTAAAAGTTAATGCAACTTTATAAAAGTAACACACAATATGTAAGCTCTACCAGCAGGGTCTCTCACATTACTACAACAACAAAAAATGTAGTTTGATGATGTCGTGAAGAAGCGTGGGATCATGGGAGACCACAGGTGATGTAAATCTGTGACAGTGTTGAAGCTGTCTTCATGTTATGTTTAGTCACGTTCACGGACTTCCTTCCTCATTTGGATGAATCTTGTTTTCACAGAAATTAGAGCATCTATCAGGAAATGAACCGTTAGCTTAAATAAATTTCTCTGGTTTTTGGATAATATCAGTTCACAACTCATCACAAAACATATCATACAGTAAATTTAGCCTTTTTAGACATTTTAATGCAGAAATGTTTTGTTCAATTTCAAGTCCACATTTGCCTAAGCAATTTAAAAAATATGAGGATGTGTGTTTTTATGAATGAATAAAGTTAAGAATTCATTTAAATTTAATCGATACTGGAGCCACAAACACTGATCCTGGGTTAAACACGTGAGCTGGAGCTGGTGGTTACCTGGATACACCCTGCGAGCACGCTGGTGGTCATCTTCTTGTAGAGGCTGGCGTATTTCTCACAGTCGGTGATGAGGTCCCTCAGCTCGGTGACCAGCAGCAGGTTGGTGCTGTGTTTGTCCAGAGCTTTGACCAACGCCTCCTTCGTCCCCAGACGACACATCACCACCGCGTAGTCTTTGTTCAGAGACGCCAGCCGGTACAGGAAGCGGATAAACAGCTGCACCACCTGAACGACCAATCACAGCAGGTTAATGAGCATCATACGGTGTGCGTGTGTGTGTGTGTGTGTGTTTCCCAGCTGGTGTGTACTGACCTCTCTGTCGTTGATGAAGGCCGTCATAGAGGACAGGCAGGGCTCGATGCTCTCGTGCCACGGCAGCATGTCCTCCTCGTAGTTGTCCAGAAACTTGTTCAGAATCCTGCAGAAGTAAACAGCCAATCATACAAGCTCCACATCATCATCATCATCATCATCATCATCATCATCATCATCATCATCATCATCAGTGGGGTCAAAGGTCACAGGTGGTGTGTACCTGAGGATGGAGAGCAGGACGGCCCGGTCGGCTCGGTGCTGCTCCATCAGACGAACCAGATCCTGATATGTGTCCCGACTGTGAGTCACCTGATCAAACAGCAATAATCAATATTTAATGATCAACACAGAGGCAGTCTAATCAATATATGATCTGCAGGGCTGCTGGTTTCTGGGCTCCATCCAATAACTCTGTATAATATATTTTTCAGCTCTTATCAGCTCAACATTTCAGCATTTTTCAGTTTTCTCAGATACATTTTCCAACATTTTTCAGCAGTTTTCCAATAATTTTCTGCAGCATCTATGAAAGTAACAGTGTGTGTGTGTGTGAGTGTGTGTGTGTGTGTGTGTGTGTGTGTGTGAGTGTGTGTGTGTGTGTGAGTGTGTGTGTGTGTGTGTGTGTGTGTGTGTGTGTGTGTGAGTGTGTGTGTGTGTGTGAGTGTGTGTGTGTGTGTGTGTGTGTGTGTGTGAGTGTGTGTGTGTGTGTGTGTGTGTGTGTGAGTGTGTGTGTGTGTGAATGTGTGTGTGTGTGTGTGTGTGTGTGTGTGTGTGTGTGTGTGTGTGTGTGAGTGTGTGAGTGTGTGTGTGTGTGTGTGTGTGTGTGTGTGAGTGTGTGTGTGTGTGTGTGTGTGTGTGTGTGTGTGTGAGTGTGTGTGTGTGTGTGTGTGTGTGTGTGTGAGTGTGTGTGTGTGTGAGTGTGTGTGTGTGTGTGTGTGTGTGTGTGTGTGTGTGTGTGTGAGTGTGTGAGTGTGTGTGTGTGTGTGTGTGAGTGTGTGTGTGTGAGTGTGTGTGTGTGAGTGTGTGTGTGTGTGTGTGTGTGTGTGTGTGTGTGTGAGTGTGTGTGTGTGAGTGTGTGTGTGTGTGTGTGTGTCTCTGTGTGTGTGTGTGTGTGTGTGTGTGTGTGTGTGTGTGTGTGTGTGTACCTGGCTGCGTTCCTCCTCCAGCTGTGACGTGTCGTCACACAGCAGCTGCTCCAGGGTCTGTATCACCTCTTTGGTGGCCGTCAGCTCCTTCAGACTGACCACCAACATCTGCAGCTCCGTGTCCTTAAAGTCCAGCTGCTCATGACAATCTGAACACACACACACACACACAGCGAGCTTTATGACACACACAACACACAAATGTTGGTGGTTTCAAAACAGAAATATTAAATAAGTCTATTTATGATTATGACATAAATGTTGCTCTTCTCTGTTTTCCTGGTGAAGATAATAAACAAATGTTTCATCTACGATCAAAACTTTCAGAATTCTGATTATTTACACATCAGACCTGATAACGTAAACATGCTGTCAGCTGCTGACGGGGTTTCCTGTGGTCACGTGACGTACCTTTGCTCTCCAGCTTGTGCACCATGGAGATGTGGTTGAGGGCGATGATGGCGAGCATGGTCTCGGCTCCGGACAGAGACAGACACTTCTTGAGCACGGTGGTGACGTCGGACGCCACCAGCTGCTCGGCGAGGCTCTTGTGGTTGGAGATGAGCATGATGACGACGAGCAGGCCATTACGCACCGACAGTGTGCAGCTGCACAGATGATCAATAATCAGACTCAGGCTGTCACAGAGAGTTAAAACCTGAAAACCAGTGGCGGTCACTCACCCTTTGGTGTTGAGCATGAGGTCGACGGCGGCAGGGATGGCTCCCAGCAGGCCTTTGGAGCCTTCGGGCGTGGCCGAGCCAATGCTGGCAAAGATCTCCAACATCATTTGCGTGCCGGACTCTGAGAGCGGGAGGCTGCTGCCGACGCTGCGCAGGTCGTGTTTACTGGCTCCTGTGATGACCTTCAGAGTCTGATGGCGAGAAAAACAAGGTCACACAGAGATGTTACCCGAGCACAAAACATGAGACACGAGACCAAACTAACTATTTCCAGCTGTTTTTCTGTCTGATCCTTCAGTGAATAAAGTCTGAGGTTTCACCAAATCAAAATGTTTTCTGATACTTTCTTAAAGAGAAATATAAACCAGATGTGGCCATTCTTCCTTTCAAACATCGTACAGCTCTCTTCAGTTTTGAAATAGATATATTTTACATATTTTTATTGTTTCTCCAGCCGCTGCAGCAGAGAAAGAAACTGAATATTTATTAGTTATCTAACTGGTTTCATTCAGCTCAGAGAGTTTTTACTGTGTTCTGCTGAATGGCTGCTTTAGTTTTTCTCTTCTGTTTCAAACATGAGACAGATGGTTTCTGTGTTTTTAACTACATGAGAAAATATCCAGTTCAAACATAAGGCTCCTCTTTATTCTCCATAAAGTTTACTGGACGTGCAGTTTTCTGTGCTGAGCCTCCTGTTTTTCACTGCCTTCTCTTCTTCTCTTGATTTCTGACAAATTTTCACATCTCTGTTTTGTCCTGTTCATCATCACAACCTGTTTCTGACTCTGTCCAGCATATATCTTCTAAAAAGACGTGTTTGTCACCTTGAGCCTCAAAGTTTGGATTCATTCTCTCTGCAACAAACATCACAACATCCTGGAGGGACTGACTGAACGTGTGTCCGTGTAATTGTCCTCACCGCGAGCGCCAGCTGCTGGACGTGGGTGACGGTGGAGAACTCCTGCATACAGGACAGGATGGCTTTGACTCCGCCCTCGGTGGCGAAGGAGACCCTCCACTCGTACTTGAGCATGAGGAGGTGAGTGAGTCTCAGCGTGCTGATGACCAGGTCTTTAGAGGACGAGGACAACAGCTCCACCAGCAGTTTCAGCACCTTGTCCCTGTCAGAGGACACAGAGAGACAGAGTGAGACACGTCCTGATCCATGTCTTCGTCACAGAGGAGTAACAGTTTTAACCCTCTGACCTGATGGTCTGGGCCGAGTCGCTCCTCATGGAGTTCTTCTCCTGACTGCCTTTCTCCTCCAGCAGGCGGCTGATGAAGAGGACGGCGGCCAGCTGCTGGGCGTGGTCTGAGCTGGACCCGCCCTTCTTCAGGATGTCCACCACCTCCCCCAGCTTCTCCAACACCGTCTTCTTCCCCTGGACCCGTGGGTTGTTGAACACTGCAGAGAGGACGAGACAGGATGAGACAGGACGTCACCATCCTTTGACACAGACTATTTCCTGAAAACCAGTCACACCTGATTATTTTCACTGTTGATTAATCTGTTGATCACTTTCTTGACTAATCAATTAATTTGTCCTGTCACAAACATTCTGGAGGACAAGGACGTACATCCATGTGCTCCAGAATATATTTTTTATTTTTAGAAATCTATTTTTCTGTGTATTTCTTTTCAAGTTGTTCCTGTGTCTATTATTTTTTATTATTGGACACTTTTCTGTCTGTCCATCTGTCTCTCTCTCTCTGTCTGTCTGTTTATCCATCCGTCTGTCCGTCTGTCTCTCTCTGTCTGTCTGTCTGTTTATCCATCCGTCTGTCCGTCTGTCTCTCTCTGTCTGTCTGTCTGTTTATCCATCCGTCTGTCCATCTGTCTCTCTCTCTCTGTCTGTCTGTTCATCCATCCGTCTGTCCATCTGTCTCTCTCTCTCTGTCTGTCTGTTCATCCATCCGTCTGTCCATCTGTCTCTCTCTCTCTGTCTGTCTGTTCATCCATCCGTCTGTCCATCTGTCTCTCTCTCTCTGTCTGTTCACCTTTCATCTTGTCCTCCAGATCTTCGGGGTATCTGCTGTCGTCCTCTGAGGGCAGCTCGCTCTCTGTCTCTGTCCCCGAGTCAGCAGGAAGTTCCTTCTTCGCCTTCTTGGAGACGGAGCCCATCGCAGAGGAAGAGGAGGCCGAGGCTGACGATGAAGAGCAGGAGCTCTGTTCTCCTCCTCCTCCTCCTCCTGCTGCTCCTCCTCCTCCTCCCAGGCCGGATGAAGTCAGAGAGCTCTCAGCTGGAAGACAAAGCAGAGTGAGACACTGACGTCTAACACACAGACAGACCTGTCCCCCTGTGTTGTCCTACTCGTCTTCCTCACCCAGCAGCTCTTCGTCCTCCAGACTCCCCCCTCCTCTCCTCAGGTAGTGTTTGCAGAAGGCGTGAGAGCAGAGCAGGTCGCTGAGACACGACGACGGCAGATTCTGCTTCAGGTAGTGAAGCAGCTTCTTCGCCACGTCCCCAGGGACAGACAGGCCAATCAGAGACGAGTCATCCAGCTCCGCCTCCTGGACCACAGACAGACAGGGACACAGACAGACAGAATAATTAGTGTTTCACCTGATGTCTCATAGCGTGTCTCTGTGTGACGTTCAGGGACCAGAGGACGCTGATGTCTCCTGGAGAAACATGTTGTCATGGTAACGTGACAGAGTTTCTGCATTTTTAAAAAATTTGACGAGTTCAAAGTGTTTGAAGATTTTTGATGCTCATCTGCACCTTCAGCAGGACACAAGAATAAAAAATACATGCATTTTCATATTTACTGATTCATTTACTTTGTATTTAGAAAAAAACATATAAATCACCATTTTCATTATATATTTTCAAAATCTATATTTTTGTATTTTTAAAATCTATTTCTCTCTATTATATCAATTTAAAAGTCTATATTTCTGTATATTTTTAAAATGTATTAATATCAATTTTTCAGTATTTTTTTGTCTTTATTCTTTAATATAATGTCCTTTTTTAAAGCCTTTATTTTCATTAATTCTTCTCCCTGTTACTTTTGATATTTGTTGAAGGGTCAAGCTGTCAATCAGCTGGATTTTTGAAGGACTTCCTGTCTGAGTTGTCACTTCCTGCAGGATTCATGACATCACTCAAACAAAAGCAACAGGGAAAATATACGGAAAAATAAAGGGACAAAAGCAAATAAATTATTTATAAACATTAAGTAATTATATGCTATAAATACATTTTAAAAAACAAATAGTATACACAGAAATTAATGTAGAAATAAATGTGGGAAAAAGTTATTATTTCTACTTATTTCTCTTCCCCATCACTCTTCTGACTCTGTACAGTGCAGGCTGCCGCCTCAGTTTCCCATCATGCTCTCTGTCTCACCTGGTCGTCGAGGCTCTGCAGCAGGATGCTGTTGACCTCCTGCTGCTGTTTGGGCTCCAGTTTCTTGATGAAGAAAAGAATCTCCCACCACTCAGCCCGACTCAGAGACACCGGCTCCCTCTGGAGACCCTCAGACAGGTACGGCAGGGAGTAGAGACCACCGGGGGGCTTCGAGAAGAACGTCTGACTCACTGAGGGACAGACAGGAGACAGACAGGAGAGAGACAAACATCTGATTCACTGAGGGACAGACAGACAGAACAGTCAGGAGGACAGCTGAGGGGATGAGGTCTTACCTGCGGTGAGTTTGAGTGTCTCTGTGAGGGAGGACGCCTTCTCCTGTGTCTCCTTCTCAGCCTGACTGCCCCCACCGCTGCCCAGGATCTCCACCATGTGCCAGTGGACCCAGTAAGTCCTGGACAGGGAGTTCCAGTACACCTGAACACAACACGGACACATGATCTTCTGTTTACACCTGAACACAACACACATTTGTACATAAATACAGTTCATCTTTATTGATTATATTGATGCAGAATTGATGAGCTGACTGTCGACAGGTGACGTATTTCATCTTGTGTTTCTACAGTTTTGTATTTAAACTGATATGTAATAAATTATTAAAATGTCACACTTCTTTAATGGAGTTTGGTTCAGGAATCGTTTTGTCCACGACAGAAACACCAGCTAACGTCTCATTTTTAAAAGATATTTTTTCTGTATATATTTTTAAATGTTTTATTTATTTATTTATTTATTTTTTGTATATTTATTCATCCATTTTTTGGTATTTTTTTAATCTATTTTTTTCATACATTTGAATCAATTCTTCTGTTTTTTGTTTTTTACATTTTGTAAGATAACGATGCTGTTAGTTATTGGTTTGATGAATGTGTGTATTGATTACTGATAGCAGCTGATCAGATTAATTAGCTCTGATTATAATGTCATAATCAACGTGTCCTCTATATGAACATGTCTGATGTCCAGTCCGTGTGGTGATGCAGGTCATGTGACCATTTCCTCACCTGAACAGGTGGCGAGCCATCGTTACTGTAGCGAAACTCTCCCTCATCTCCGGCGCTCACCTCCTCATAGTCCTCCAGCATGCGGACCATCATGCCGCTCTTCAGATTGTCCTGGACGTATTCCACGTAGGCTGAGCGGCTGGCGAAGTCTGAGCGGGTTTTAAATCCATTTCCCGTCTTCTTCTTTGGCGGTGTGACGGCGGGAGCGGCAACGGCAGAGGAGGCGGCAAGGACGACGGGGGAGGCGCAGAAACGAGGCTGGAAGATGGACCTGAGGAGAGGGCGGGCCGACTCCTCCCCCTGTTCCTCCCCACAGGCTCCGGCCACTCCTAGCCGGTGGGCGGAGCCGTCGGGAGGCTGGCGATTGCGGTCCCAGCCCATGACACGGACAAGCTCCGAGATGAGGTTGGCCATCGCCATGGTGAAGTCAAACTCCCGCTGCACCCGCAAGTGCTCCGTCTGGTGGGCGGTGCTACAGGAGGACGAGGAGGCAGGGGAGGGGCTGGCATCCTGTCGCTCAGAAGAAGACTCCGCCCCCGCTGTGTTCAGTTTGTCCATCAGAGACGTGACACACAGGTAACGTTTGACCAGAGAAAAGAGCAACTTCCCAGGGATCTGAGACAGAAGACACAGAGAGACATGAGACAGAGAGACACGAGACATGAGACAGAGACATGAGATACATGAGAGACACAAGACAGAGAGACACGAGACATGAGACAGAGACATGATACACATGAGAGACACGAGACAGAGAGACACGAGACAGAGACATGAGACATTAGATACACAACAGATGTCAAAAAATGCTACTTCTGCTAATAACAATAATAACAATTAATAATAATAATAATAATAATAATAGTAATAATAAAAAAAATAATAATAACAATAATAATAATAATAATAATAATAATAAACACATGGCTGGTTTTATATAAGTGGTCGAACGGTGTGCCCTGAATGCTGCCTGACAGGTACAACTCAGCTTATAGAGGAGACCTGGACAAGGACAACAGGTAGGTGTGTGTGTGTGTGTGTGTGTGTATGTGTGTGTGTGTGTGTGTCTGTGTGTGTCTGTGTGTGTCTGTGTTTACCTGGGGCAGGTGAATCCCTTCAAAGGAGATGCCATGCTCCTCAGAGGACGTGGTCTCTGCAAACAGCTCCAGCAGAGTGTAACGATTATCAAAGTCCATGTGCTGCTCAATACCGTCCTGCTGACTGAGGGACAGGAGGACGTACGCACGACTGCCTGCAAGGACAGACAGGAGGAGACACAGGAGGACAAACATCATGAACATGTGACCACTCCTCCAGTCTGTTGTCTGTCTGAGATCAATACCATTGATCAGAAACATATAACAACCACAAATCATGTTGATCAGCTGACATGGTGTCTGCGCAGAGCGCCCCCTGCAGGTCAGAGTTCAGACTGGACACAGAGACAGGAGACGGAGACAGTTCAAACCACAGTGAAGCAACAACCAACTTCCTTCTGCAAGACCAGATTAAAAAACAGCGACGTCTCACTCTGACACAGTTTCTGAACACTTTAATGTCTGTTTAATGTCACAAAAATAAGACAAAGAAGCAAAATAAGTAGAAGTAATGAAAACATAATCGCTGGATTGATCACTAGTTGAAAAATAGGCCCAAACATGTTAAAATGGACGTATGTGACAAGTTTGAGACAGGATCAAGTGAATTTATCTGTTGGAGCTCAGTGATTCACACGGTGAGTTTTGGAGTGAAACTCGACCTCAGTGTGACTGTTTCTGATGAAAACACAGTCGTGGTTTCATTTCACAATAAAAGCCTCTTCAGTTCTGCCTCTTGGTTTCACTTTTCCCTGAGCCAAACTGCAGGCTGCAGGGTGTGGCATAGACAGCCTGATGGTGAAACAGGGTTCAGCTGATCGTCAACGAGTCAGCTCCTCATCTCCTGGTTGCTAAGCAACCCAGGAGGAAAACAAAGCCTTCCTTGGTTGGTGAGGATGATGACATCATTTCCTGGTAAAGAGGAGACAGTCTGTCCGTTAACAGTCTGTCCCGTCAGACAGAGGATCTCTGCAGCAGGAGGCTCCGCCCCCTCCCATCCAATCACACTGCCCATCTCTGTCCAGCTGATGTCCTAGTGGTTTAAATTTGTTTAAATGATCTGTGTGTGTCCTGCCGCCCTAACGTTCACATTCTGCTCAGAACACTGGATTTTTTTAAATGAAGTTTGGTGTGTAGAAACAGAGTCCCAGTGAGAGCTATCCTCTGCTTTAAACCTTATCAGACTGAACTGTGTGTGTGTGTTTGTTTCCTGCTCACGGCCCTGATGACTCATGGGAAAAACTCTCAGCTGCTCCTCGCCCAGGAGTTTCTCCACATGTGACCGAAAAAAACAAAAAACTGTCAGGCTGAGAGGAAAAGAGAGGAGAGACGGAAGAAGTAGAAGGAGAAGGAAAGAAGACAATGTTTGTTTTGTTTCAAATTTAAAATCAAGTTTTGTCTTAAAACCATAGCCACAGAGTCTCTGGAACCTCCAGAAGCTGCAATGTGATTAGAAATTGTTTAGCAATTAATAAAAATGTTATAATTGATTTCCTCCCACCTCAGCTTTAAACATGTGATCTGACTGCGTGTTCAGACTGTGATCAAACATGATGTGACGAAAAAAGAAAGAGAGAAGTTCAAACCCACAGAGTCAGGAGGAGTTTACGTAGTGTGTCAGAGGACACGTACCACTTCGCTCAATTTAAATATGTGGAATCAAGTCATACAGAGCAAACAGATGGAGGCAGCAGTAGACCAACAACTCCTGTGTTCTCTGAGCTTGAGTTACTGATTTTATGAATGGAGTTTGGTTGGTTTGTAGAGTGATTTTGTCTGATATAACAGTTGTTTCCTGTTAGAAAAGTCTGTCTAACAGAAAGGTGAAGACATAAAACTTGTCACATTTAAAGAAAAAAATAGTTGTTTAGAAGACATTACTTGTTATATTTTAAGAGAAAAAGTCGTTAAAAAAGTCATCATGCTCAGAGAAAAGAGTTGTTAAAAACACATCATTATGGTGTGATTTTTGTACCAAACAAAGACGTTATCTCCAGTCTGTAATGTGATGTGTGGTCCAGGACATTTCTGCAGAACAATGATATTTAATTTAAACTGCTGTTTAACACTTGTTGCTCCTCCTGTGATTTGAAACTTACTGTAGTTCATGATGTGATAAGACTCTGTGTGTGTGTGTGCGTGTGTGCGTGTGTGTGCGTGTATCCTGAAACATTCTTTTCTGTTTATTGCAGCTCCATCTCTATTTTTGCAGCACACAGGTGTGATCGAAGGCTGCAACTAACATTTTCATTGTTGATTAATCTGTCAATCATTTTCTCAATTAATTGATTAGTTCTTTGGTCCATACAAAGTCAAAACATGTCAGTCAGTCAGGGTTTTATTTGCCCAGGGCAAGTAAGATGCCATATTGGGCAAGTGAGACGGTAGATTAATATAATGTTAAAAAGAAGACATTCAGTCACGTCTCTAACAGGACGCTGACAAACCTCATGAAAGACACACGACTGCACAAGAGACTGCGTTGTACCTATAAAGGTACAAGGCTAGTGTTAGCATTAGCTTAACGTTAGCCTTCCCTGCTCAGCTAACTTCAGGGCTAACCCACGTCACGCCACGTCGTTTCAGCAGTTTGAAACGAATTTTCTCTGCAGCGCTTATCAACTGACTCACTGAAACCTGAACTGTGCATTTACTGCCCTCCTTTAGCTCAACATCCTCTGAAAACAGAGAACACAACTCATCTCCAGCTGCTGCAGATGTGTCACATCTGTACCGAAGCCTGAGTTTGCTGAACGACTCAAACTGCTGACAGGAGAACCACAAACACAACATGAGTGACAGAAGGTCTGCAGAGTTTAACTGATCTGACACATCATGATGTTCTGTGGTGACACCAGCTTCCTTTTTCATCAAAAACGCCACATCACACTTCATGAGTCACAGTTACTGAAGCTACGTTCAGCTGCCTTAAGCTGTCTTTACATCAGTTTACATTTGGGCCACTGAATCCAGCACAAAGACTAGGAGCAGAGGGAAACTTAGCTTAGCATAAAGACTAGAAAGCTAGCCTCAGCTAGCCTGACTCAGTCCAAAGCTCCCCCTTCAGCTCTTATGAACACGTTAGATCTCGTGTGTCAGCCGGTAAATGTTATTTTATGAGGATGAGGTCACTTCCTGGAGTCTTGTCATCAACATGCTGTTGCCAGGCAACAAGGAGAGACTTCAGGAAGTTACTGTGAATACAAAAGGGTCTTTCCCAAAACACTGAACTGTTACTTTAACTGCTAACAGACCCTGAAGCATCATTAGTGCTGTTGCTATGGTAACCTGACTGTTGTCAGCCAAACAGAGAGAAGCGTGTGTGTACCTGCGTCATGTGATGCAAGCGCTCGCAGCATCTTGCCAGCGCTGCGTCTCGTCTGCGTCTCCTTGTTGCACAGCAGCTCCATCAGCAAGTTGAGGGCACCTGTCTCCTTGAAGACGCCAACAAGCGAGCCGATGCTGGCGTAGGCGCTCAGCACATGGATGGTGTGTGTGATGCTGATGGAGAAGTCGCTCTTCTTGGTCATCTGCTTCCGCGCTCGCCGAACAAGGTTCTTCACGTCCTCCTTCATGTCCGACAGCTCCACCTCATCGAAGGTGACGTCCGCTGGGAACTCACCGCCGCTCCTCTGACCTCCATCTGACGACTCGCCCCCCTGCTGCGCCTCCTGTGGCTGCAGGGGGCGCTGTGTGTCTGTCTTTCTCTTGCCCAGCAGCGTGGGGCAGTTAGCGTACACGTCCTCTGTCGACATCCACATCAGGATGTTCTCTGGTTTGCTCTCTCCTGACGTGGAGCTGCCAGACACGCCCACTCCGGAGCTGCCGCCGCTGCCCGTCCCTCCTGCCTCGCTGCCTCCACCCCCGGAGCCGGAGCCATCATCAACGGTGACAAGGCACCAGCGGATCAGGTACTCCGTCTGTCCATCGTGGTTGCGGCGCTGGCGGATCAGCTCTTCTGGGTACGCCTGCAGCCGCGGGCCGAGCTGGACCAGCAGGTTCCCGTTGCGACGCTCGCCCACCATGGTCGCTATGGAAACAGAGAAGGAGAAGACATGATTGGATGATCAGACAGAGTGAAAAGGTGTCATCACATTCAGAGCAGAGAATAAAGAACAGAATCATTTATCAGTCTGATTACTGCAGCCGAGTGACTAATTTGTTTTCATGATATATTTTGTCCTTGTTTTTAAAGTTCATGTGATCAGAAAACCCCACTCACTTTAACATAATGACTGTAATTTTTAATCTGGTAGTTATCTTGTATAACTTTCACTTCACCGACTGGTTGAACATTATTGACAGCTAGCCATATACATGCTGTACAGAGAACGTCACACCAAAGTCCATTTGAAAATCTCCAGATTTAAGGTAACGCTAATAATAAGTGAATATAAATTAAAGCTTGAACATTATTTAAGAACATTATTTGATTCTATAGTCTTCTGTCAAATTCAGCACATACATGTTTAAATTGTACTTAACTGTAGATAAACATCAGCCTCCATACTCGGGATGCATTTCACTGTCACCTTACTGCGTTCCAACATGTATTGTTGAAAAACAAGCAAAACAGCTTTACAAGTAAATTCTCTGTTGGATTGTGTCATTTGGTCAGCTATAAATTATGTTATGTTATATATTATATGCCGAGTTGAAGAGTGTATCAAGTATACATATAAAATATCTACAAATTGTATCGTATGTTTTACATATTATTCTTTATATGTCGAATTGTGTTGAATTAGCAGTTTTTTGAATGGAGTTTGGATTCTGACATATTGACAGAGTGACATCATTAACAACAAGCCAATGACGTTGCTCCATGGATTAGGAGTTAGTTTCAAAAAGAGGAGCGACTTCATATTAAGATGTCAGAGAAACTGCAACAGCAAGAGGAAAAAAACAACCAACTCATTTCACCTATTTTAAGACCATATTGAAAAGCAATTAATTAATCCTGTCACAATCTGCTCAGTTGAAAAACAGGTCCAACTAGTGATCAATCTGGCAATAATTTTTCACATCAGTAAAAATAAACGCAATTAGATATGTTTTTCAAAATCATTCAGTCCTAATTTCAACTGTTAAATATCCACTTTTTCAAATCACAACTTTATTATTTTTGTATGTACAAATAAACTACATATTAAAGACTGTTTCACATATTTCAACTGCAATTTTTCAGTGCAAATTTGTTATTTTGTTAATTTGTTAAGCATATTTAACCATGTTGCAGCATCACAAACTTTCCTCCCTGCAGGTGTTCACAGGTGGAAACAGTTCTTCTGACAATTTAATGTTAACTTTAACGAAAGTGAAACTATGCAGCTTCTTATAAACTGATGTGGAGCTGCAGGATTTACACACACGTTAGTGTGAGGTTAACATTTCATTTTCGGTTTAAACACACACACACACACACACACACACACACACACACACACACGCGCTTCCTCTTTGTGAACTCTGGATCAGATCATCACACGTGCTGCTGGGCGTTAGTTAGCTCCAGTAGGGCTCCGTCTAACACCTGGACAAACTCTGACAGTCACACTGAGTCTGTGCTGCTGACCACAGACCACACACAGCAGCACTGACATCAACACAGTTCTATTAATTAATGACTAAATTATTTGTTACTGACATCACATGACTGTTATTAACGTGGTCCGTCCGGTTATGAAGTTAGTGTCAGTAAATAGTCTCAGCCCCTGATGTTGTAACATTATGCTAGTTGACGTTACCTGAGCGCAACAGACTCTCAAGCTAACAGTCGATTCTAGAAGGAAACCTCAAACCGGCGCATAATCTCGCGATAATTCTGCGATTTTAAATCAAACACTATCCTTCCGCTGATTCTAATAAAGTATTTCTGTCTATAGACCTGCCAGACATTATCACACAAACAATTATATTATAACACAAACTTAATTAAATCAAAATGAACAAAAGTGCACAAATCTCGCGATAGTTTCACAAATATATGGTTCCCATTCTGACACGACCCAAGCTAACCACAGTTGTTGCTAACGTTAGCTAGCATCCGTTCCTGTTCTGTTTTAACTTCACGTGATCAGATAACTCCCGCGCACTTTAACATAATAAGTGTATGTTTATCTCGTTTGTTAACTTTAATTAGTTAACTAGTTCACTCAACCGACTTGACAACTGGTTAAACGTTACAGACAGCTAGCCGTATACACACCGTACTGTTACTGTACTGAGAACGTCATACCAAATTCCTTTTGAAAACTTCCAGATTTAAGGTAAGGTTGATAAAGAGCAAGGATAAATTATAACTTTGACATTTTTTAAGACCATTATAGGATTCTATATAGTCTTATGTCAAATTCGGCAGGTACATACTGACACTGTATTGAACTGTAGATAAAATGTAAGCCTCTATACTCACGATGCACCTCACTGTCCCCTTACTGCGTTCCAACACTGTTCGGTGATTCAATATTGATGAAAAACGAGCAGAACAGCTTTAAAAGTTAATTCTCTGTTGAATTAAGTGTTGTCTGGTCGGTTACAAGTTGTGTTATGTTATATTTTATGTGCCGAATTGAAGAGTGTGTCAAGACTATTTAGAAAATATCTAAATTTATATCTTATATTTTCCATATTCTTGTTTATACGTAGAAATGTGTTTAATTAGCAGTTATCTGAGTGGAGTTTGGTGTGTCATCTGTGTGTACAGTAAGAGTGGATGACAGCACCGGGCAGGGCCTGCCCACAGACCCGCTCGGATCACACAGCAGAGCGGCTCGGCTGCCTGTCCACCCCCCGGCGTGAACACCCAGGTGAGTGGCTCTTACCTGCTGTGTCACAGACCTTCCCCCTAGTGTCTGTCTTCCCCCTCACGCGCTGTTTTCTCTTCCGTCCTAACGTGTCGTTTCCCAGCCTGCTGACGTTGGTTTTCTCCAGCGAAGCTCCGGACTCTTGGATGCGCATTTGCGCACTGTGACAGCATCGGAACACTTCTTCTTCGACGGATACTAGTCGCTCTTCTTCTTCTTCTCCGCTGCGTTTATTGGAGGACCGCGGAGCGTCGTCCGCTGAGCGCAGCGGCTCCTGCTGGTGGTGTAGGGGAGACCGGGGACAACCGGAACAACATTTACAAATTATTATTATTATTATTATTATTATTATTATTATTATTATTATTATTATTATTAGTAGTAGTAGTAGTAGTAGTAGTAGGAGTAGTAGTATTGGTAGTAACAGTATATATTTAACCTTCCTCTAGTGTTAGGGTTGGCACCGACCCGTTTTTTATTTTAAATGCATGAATGTGTTCTCCAGTTTACAGCATGCAACAGTGAGAAGATTTACTGTAAGGACAGAAAGACAGACACATTGTGCTTCACCTGCAAAAAATATCTCTGCAAAGAACACACTAGTGTCACTTTTTGCCACACATGCATCTAAAATACACAAGTACACATGCATGTTCTTGCACATAGAGTTTTTATGGAACTAGTACTTGATTTCTGTTGGTTTGATTTGCTTGATTGGTTGTTGTTTGTTTGACTTTGCAAATCTACATTTTGTATTACTACTAGTTCTGCGGGGCGGAATGGTGGTCAGTAGTTAGAACTGAAGGTCAGGCAAGAAGCAAGAACAGCAAGAAGGTCCTGAGTTTGATCCCCCAGCTGGTTGGATCAGGGCCTTTCTGTGCAGAGTTTGGATGTTCTCCCCGTGTCTGCGTGGGTTCTCTCCGGGTTCTCCAGCTGTCTCCCAAAGACATGCATGCAGGTTAACTGGTGACTCTAAATTGTCTGTAGGTGTGAGTGTCAGTGGTCGTCTGTCTCTGTGTGTCAGTCCTGTGATGAACTGGCGTGTTGTCCAGGGTGAACCCCGCCTCTCGCCCAGTGTCAGCTGGGATAGACTCCGCCCCCCACGACCCTTCAGGAATAAGCGTTTACAGAAAGTGGATAGATGGACATTAGTTCTCCTTTTCATTTTGTATTAAGTTCTATTTTTGGAACAAAAAATCTTTTCATGGATAAGGAAGCCTAACAAGGTAACCAAGAGATACGAAACAAACTGGATGATAAATATTTGTTTTTAGGGTATTTTATGGCTGATTTAAGACACGGGTCAAAACCGACCCGTTAACATAAGAGATAGTAACAGAAAGCTAACACAAGAGGAAGATTAATTTAATTTAATTTAATTTAATTTTATTTTATTTTATTTATCTTTGCAGACAGTTTAGACTTTAATATTTGTATTTTCTGTAATTCAGACATTGAAACCAAATAACTTTTTGAAGCCTTTTTAAAACCTTTATTCCCCTTCTTCAAATAATAAACATCAGTCTCATTTGAAATAAAGCCTGACAATAAATTCAAACAGCATAAATCAAAACATGACAGAAATATCAAATACCTACATATGTAAAGAAAAGAAGAGAAATATTTTAATTAATTAAATTAAATAGACCCCAGGGGGATTAATCATCATATAACACAAGAAAATTACAATCTTAAGGCACTTCTATTCAACTTTTTTTTTTTAAGATTAAAAGAATTTGTTTAAGTCATATTTAAATGCTATAAAACAAGGAGCTACTACAAAAATCTACATTCATGTATATTAAATTAACTTACATTTTCTTCAAATTAAATTCAAAGTACACCGCATAGAACATCATGTAGATTAACAAGGACCTTTAGGAGACTTTTCAGTATTTTTATCTAAAAATAATCAAAATATTCTGATTCTAACATATGAAAATATAAAGTTTGGTCTCCAAATGGAGGACAAATAATAAAAATGTAATTATTTTGGTCATCTGTTAAAAAAAAATGTTCCTATATCTACTGCATATCTACCAAGATAAAACTATTTGAAAAATATTGAAGTGTTTCAACATTAAAAATGTTCCAACACCTGGATTAGCAGTTTGTTCATGTTCATTTTTAACAGATAAACTTTTTATAAATTTAAAGTCTCAGTCGTCTAAACTTTAAACTGCAGAAGAAAAATACTGAACATCCTAAAATGTCACTTCAGACTTTAGAATCTTTTATCACTTAAAAACTTGTGTGGAAGTGAAATGATCCTGCTGCTGTTCCACAGGCAGAGACAGAACCCTACTGAGCATGTGCAGAGTCAGTGTCATCACTCCAGCTTGATTCTGATTGGATGAACTGACTGTGTTACAGTTACCCCCGGTCTCCCCTAAATCATCTGAATCTTTCTTTAGTTTTTTCTCTGTGGTTGTGTCTGGTTTGATGTGATTCTTGTTGTCATGATCCCTGCTGAGCAGCAGGAGGCGCTGACGTCTCATCTACAAACAGCAGAACACCTGCAGAACAACATGATGGAACATTCAGAGCAGATGAGGTTCTCTGCTTCAACTCAGACAGGAACAGAACAAGAAAACATCATGAGGGACAGAAAGGGATCAGCTGATTTATGATCTTGATGGAGACATTAAGTCTGATGTTCAGTTCAGGGCTGAGAACCGTCAGCTCTGTCCTTAATCAATCATTGGTATTGGTATCAATCAATTAACGATCAATTAATTGATTAATTGTCCTCACACAATCTTGAATATGTTAAAATGTATCAAACAATCCCTCAATCAAAGTTTTATTTCCACAGCAACATGTTCCACGTTCTCTAACAGCATTACATACACCCTTAGAAATAAAGCAACTAGAACCATGTACGGTTCTTCAGCTTGTCCACATAGAACCATTTTTGGTTCCTGTTAGAACTTAGAACCACTTGGAACCTTTTCAAACAGTTCTACCTAGAACCCAACATAAAGGGTTATATCTAGAACCATCTGTGAAAGGTTTCACCTAGAACCCCCTGTGAGAGGTTCTACAGAGAACCCTTTTATGGTGCAATGGTTCCACCTAGACCCCTCTCTGGGAGTTCTATCCTTTCTAACTTTCTAAGGGTGCTAACAATAATCAAAGCAGGGGGTTCTACTAGGAACCTTTTATATTATGGTACAGAGAACCCTTGAAAGAGTTCTTCGAGGATTTCAACAATCCTCAAAGAAATCTTTCTTCTAAAGAAAGGTTCTTTGGATGAAAAAGGTTCTTAATGGAACCGTTAGTCTCACAAAGAACCCTTGACAAACACTTCCTTCCAAAAGGGTTCCTCAGAAATAAATAGTTTTGGGTAGAACCACAGCCCTTCAGGAGGAACCCTTTTGGAACCCTTATTTCTAAGAGTGTAGCCTGTGGAACATATAAAGAGCTTCATGTTTCACATGTTTATGTGACAGAAGATCAATCCAATTCTTAACAACTGATTAATCGATCATTGATTATTTGTTATCATCTCTGGTTCATTATCAATTTGTTGTTTCCACAAATCAAATCAAAGTGATTCAGTATTGACAGGTTATTAATTATGAAACATATTTCTACGTTAATTAAACTAAAGTTCTTTGAAATGTCGTCAGGTTCTTTAACGATTAAAGATGTTGGATCAAGTTTTTAGGATTAAACCTGATATCAGTCAGGATTTATCATCATCATCATCATCATCATCACCATCATCATCATCATCATCATCATCGTCTTCATCATCATCATCATCATCATCATCATCATCATCATCATCATGTCATCATCATCATCATCATCTCATCATCATCTCATCATCATCTCATCATCATCATCATCATCATCATCTCATCATCATCATCATCATCATCATCATCATCATCATCATCATCATCATCTCATCATCATCATCATCATCATCATCTCATCATCATCATCATCATCTCATCATCATCATCATCATCATCTCATCATCATCATCATCATCTCATCATCATCATCATCTCATCATCATCATCATCATCATCATCATCATCATCTCATCATCATCTCATCATCATCACCATCATCATCATCATCATCTCATCATCATCCATCTCATCATCATCATCATCCTCATCCTCATCATCATCATCATCATCATCATCATCATCACCATCATCTCATCATCATCATCATCATCATCATCATCATCATCACCATCATCTCATCATCATCATCATCATCATCATCATCATCATCATCACCATCATCTCATCATCACCATCATCATCTCATCATCATCCATCTCATCATCATCATCATCATCATCATCATCTCATCATCATCATCATCATCACCATCATCTCATCATCATCTCATCATCATCATCATCATCATCATCATCTCATCATCATCATCATCATCATCATCATCATCTCATCATCATCATCATCATCATCATCATCTCATCATCATCATCATCATCATCATCTCATCATCATCATCATCTCATCATCATCATCATCATCATCATCATCATCTCATCATCATCATCTCATCATCATCATCTCATCATCATCATCTCATCATCATCATCATCATCATCTCATCATCATCATCTCATCATCATCATCATCATCATGTTTTGTTTTTGTTCTTCAGTATCACAGTGATCCAGTGATGGTCGTCTGTTTCCATAGTAACTCTGTAAACAGCTCGTGCAGAACACACACACACACACACACACACACACACACACACACACACACACACACACACACACACACAGTGTGTGGAGAACAGCAGAACGTACCTGCAGCTGACAGACAGATGAGCTGATGAGAGGACAAACATCTGGGACACATCTGAGGTTAAAGCTCTGGAACATTCTGTGAAGGTTAGTTTAATGTTTAAACTGACAAAACTCCTGTTCTGGTGATGTTCCCACGATGTTCTAAGGAACGGACCATTCAGGGATCGTTTCTAGAATGTTTGGATTCTACAAATGTTAAAATCAAATCCCCCAAAACGTTACTTCTTGTAGTTATAAGAATGTTTTGGGAATGTTAGGTCGCACAAAGATATTTACAAAATGTTCCTAGAACATTATGGGAGGATCACAGACTAGAAACCTGTAAGGAACGTTATGGGAACGTTATGGGAACGTTATGTGTTAGCTGGAGGTGATTTACGAGGCTATAAGGGGCTTTAGGACCATGGGGAGGAAATCTCTGCTGCTATTCAACATGTACACACACACACACACACACACACACACACACACCTCCTCTGTATTCAGCGCACATGCCTCTCTCCTCCTCCTCCTCCTCCTCCTCTTCATCTCCTCTCTGCAGGAGAACCATCCTCCGAGCAGACGGACACCTGCCTGCCCGCCCGCCTCGCTCCTTTCTCGGCTGCTTCTCCTCTCAGAGCTCCGGTCCGTTTCACCGGGACTCTGTCGGCTCTGCAGCCGGTTCTGGGCGCGAGGAGGGCGGCTACGGGACGGAGGAGGGGTCGTTGTGAAGCCTGGATGTTATCGAGCGGATGGATGTACGGAGGGTCTCATGTCTCACCTTGGGAGGTGAGTGTGTGTGTGTGTGTGTGTGTGTGTGTGTGTGCGCGCGCGTGTGACATGTTCAGCCTCACCGGGGTGACGTCAGAGCCGGTGACACTGTCGGTATTCACATGATGAGATTTAACACATACAGACTGGAAATGTACGGGCTGTGTGTGTGTGTGTGTGTGTGTGTGTGCGTGTGCGTGTGTGTGTGTGCACGCGCGCATCCGTGTGTGTGGGGGCGGCTTTAAAGCTCAGTAGCTTTATTATTCATGTGAATGGGTTTATTTATTTTATTTTATTTTGATACAGTGAAGGTCGAGTTAAACATTTAATACTAATGAAATATATCATAAATCATATAATTATTATATAAACATAATGTAAATATACCACTGCACAATAACATCCAAAATAATAATAATAATAATGATAATAATAATAATGATAATAATAAAAATAATAATAATAATAGCAATATACTCCCATGACCAGAGCGTTGTCATGAGGTTAGCTGAATGTTCAGGACAGGTTACTGGAACTCCACCTGAATGTTTTACTGATGTAAAAGTAATGTTGTGTTCCCAGAATGTTCTAAGAAGGTTACTTGAAGAGTTTCTCTTAACCTTCCACAGATGGTAGAACAGCAGGTTTTTCTGAAGTAAAATGTTACCGTTAGGTTATTAGAAGGTTATCAGAATGTTCCAGGAAAGTTAGGTGAACGTTTCCCCTTAATGTTCCCTTGAAGTTAAAATCATAACTTTGCCTTGAGCTAAACAAGTGTTTTGGTTAAATGACCAGAACGTTTTCAGAAGGTTAGCTGAATGTTTAGGACAGGTTACTTGACATATGGAGACATGTCCACATGTTTGCCTGTACAGACAGACGTTTGAGTGTGGCGTGAACGCTGTCGTCATGTGAGCGTGATGCTGACGGGATGTTTGTGGTCCAGACGAGGGGTGAACGTCTGATAATCTTCTTTTAGCTTCAACAGGTCTGTTTCCTCAGATAAAAGACAAACAGAGACAGGATTAAAAATAGACTCTAATCTAAGGAATCAAATCTGGAATATTTGTGTGACTGCTTTAATTTCACTGTCTGACACAAAATGATTTCATCCAGTTTAAATCATTTAGATTATAACTGAATTATCTGAAAAATTAGATTTAATGACAATAATCAGATTAAAAAGCTGCTGCTTCAGTTCGCACAGTTTTATGTTTTATGGACAAATTAAAACAGGAGCAGAGACGACCTGAGAACACACACACACACACACACACACACGCACGCACGCACGCACGCACACACACACGCACACACACACGCGCACGCACGCACACACACACACACACACGCACACACACACACACACACACACACATTCACTGAAGCGTCTGATCGAATCAGGATGCTGCTCAGCAGGTAAATTATCTCGCACATGTTTGCAAACACATGTTGTGTTTGTCTATAAGTGTGTGTGTGTGTGTGTGTGTTTGTGTGTTCCTATCGGTGTGTTCAAGGACACTCTGAGATTTGAGATTCAGCTGTTGAACAGAAGCCTTTGAATGCATCAACCAACCAAACTCATCTGATACCTCTGATAAATAAAAGTGTTGACTTCCAGGTTCTGTTCAGTGTCCCTGAACGCACCACCGAGGTAAAAACCTGCTGGTCCAGTTCTGAAGCAGAGTTAACCCCGATTTTATCCTCCGAAAATCAACTAACACAGGGTCAGAAGGTTCCAGTGTGCAGTATGATGCTGATAACAGTCCATCAGTTCATAGTAAACAGCTGGAAATTACCCAGGAACATATTTAAAATTACCAACAATTTAAGCACAAATTTCATGGTAAGTGTGTGATAATCTGCAAGTGTGGTGTTCATGCATATGTGGTAGTGATTGCTAGTTTTCACATATTTAACATGAAATTTGGGGTAAATTTGTGGCTAGAAAGTTAAGATATGTGAAATGATAATTACCAGCTACTTTCATGACTTGTGAATTATCACATATCACGCTCATCTGCATAAAAGTGTATATGGGGAATAAAAACGTACCATGAACAGACCCATGTGGGACACCAGCACTTCATTGATATACTTAGATTATTTATGTTTACCACAGACTGTAAATAAAGATGGCTGCCGCTGCGTCTCCTCTTCCTCCCGCTGTACAAAAATGAGTCTAAAATATCTCTAAGCGCCGCCATTTTGTTCTGGTGACATCATTTGGAGTCAGAGGAGACTGTGCAGTGGTGATCGGGGGTGGAGCCACAGACGCCTCGCCCACTCAGTCATTACCTGAAATTGCCTTTTTATATCATCAAGTAACTAATTAAAACCAAATCAATAAGAAAAATTAACAGCCGCTGACCGAACATCAGCGTGACGAGAACGACCTGAAATGACAGAAAGCACCTTTGGGGAACAGGGTTTAGGATCTGTACTGCAGCCAGACACCAGGGGGCGATCCACATGTTCTGGACTGTGTTTGTTCCTCAGGAGAGTTCAGCCTGCGATGTCTGACCTCTGACCTCTCTGAGAGACGCCTCTGAGGAGGAGGAGGAGGAGGAGCAGCGACCATCGGAGCGCTGAGGACAGATGGAGGGAGCAGAGGAAGAGAGTCGAGGAGAAGAGGCTGAAACCTCCTCCAGACTGGGGAAAGCCTCGCCAAGAGGAGGAGGAGGAGGAGGAGGAGGAGGAGGAGGAGCAGGAGGAGCAGGAGGAGGAGGAGGAGGAGCAGGAGGAGCAGGAGGAGGAGGAGGAGGAGGAGGAGGAGGAGCAGGAAGAGGAGGAGGAGGAGGAGCAGGAGGAGCAGGAGGAGCAGGAGGAGGAGCAGGAGGAGGAGCAGGAGGAGGAGGGGATGCCTGCAGACAAAATGGTCTCATCAACACCCACAGGTTGGGGGTGGAGCCTCGGGAGGCGCTACTGTTGGTGTACTCAGCCCCTCAGTATCAGGGTCATGTGGTGGTGAACACCCCCCCTCAGCAGGAGAGGACCACCACAGGAGGAGGAGGAGGTCCTCCTCAGCTCCTGAACCCCAGCGCTCTCCTCCCCCACCAGGCAGTGTCGGACCCCCGCCTCAGGCCGCCGCCTGGCGTCCTGCTGTGTCCAGAGAGCATCCTGCGGGCGTGGGGGGAGGCTGGGGGAGGGGACTGCTGTGAGACCACCTTCATCGAGGGTCTCGGTCCAGACGCCTCCTCCTCCTCCTCCTCCTCGGCTGCTGCAGCCTCCTCCTCCACGAAGGAGGCGCTGCTGTTTGCTGACAGGAAGTTTCTGGACTTTTCTGGAGAGGACGCAAAGATTCACACGCTGTCGTACGACATCGACGACGACGACGAGTTCCAGGAGCTTGAGGTGACGACTTTATAGATTATTGATTAATGTTGTACAGCACAGTGTCATCAGCTTATAGATTATCATGTTTGATTTTTTAATGTAGATCAGAGTGTCATCAGCAGATCAATTGATTGATTGATTTTAATTGATTATATAAACATACTGTTATAGTGGAGCTCATTTTGGACTATTCTCTACAGGACGGGGATTAATGATTATTTTCCTTATTTTCTCTGTTAATTGGTCGATTGATCGTGTTTTGGCAGTAGTACACTGTAAAAAATAAAAAGAAATTTGAGATGACTGAGAATTTCAAGACAACACACCACAACAGATTATTGAGTTCTGAGCACAACTCAAACTCTACAGACCACAAACTAGTTTTCTTTAAAAAGCTTTGCTGTCCTAAAATCTGTAGTTGAGATAATTTACTTTTTTCCCTTTGATAAACTTGAATCTTTGAGTTTTAGAAACTAAAAACAAATGTCAGAGATTGATCACAGTGAGCTGTGAACCTGATTTGTTCTTTTTAGTGTCTGAAAAGGTAAATAGTTTAAATTGAAAATATTAAAATTGGGACATTTATTTTCACTTCAGTGAATTTACTCAATATATAAATGTTTTGAGTTTAAAAAATTCAAAGCTTTAAGTTTATCTACAGAAGAAAAGTTAAAGTTTTTCAAAACCTAAGAATTTGAGTTGGCCTCAAAATTAAAACATCTGTTGATCGAAAGTTTTCTCAACTTGTTTGTTCTTCCAGTGTAGAAACCGTCTGATGTCCATGTTGTGGACTCGTCCTGACAGCGTGTCTGTCTGTGAGGTCGGTTTATTTTGACCCTCTGTCAGAGGAAGCATATTCAATAATCTGACTGAGTGCTCTGACATCCATCATCCATCCATCATCCATCCATCGTCCATCCATCATCCATCATCCATCATCCATCCATCATACATCCATCATCCATCCATCATACATCATCCATCATCCATCATCCATCCATCATACATCCATCATCCATCCATCATACATCATCCATCATCCATCCATCATCCATCATCCATCCATCATCCATCCATCATCCATCATCCATCATCCATCCATCATACATCCATCATCCATCCATCATACATCATCCATCCATCATCCATCATCCATCCATCATCCATCCATCATACATCATCCATCCATCATACATCATCCATCCATCATCCATCCATCATCCATCCATCATCCATCCATCCATCCATCATCCATCATCCATCCATCATCCATCATCCATCCATCATCCATCCATCCATCCATCATCTATCCATCATCCATCCATCATCCATCCATCCATCCATCATCTATCCATCATACATCCATCCATCCATCATCTATCCATCATACATCATCCATCCATCATCCATCCATCATCCATCCATCATCCATCCATCCATCCATCATCCATCCATCATACATCATCCATCCATCATCTATCCATCATACATCATCCATCCATCATCCATCATCATCCATCCATCATCCATCATCCATCCATCATCCATCCATCCATCCATCCATCCATCCATCCATCTATCATCCATCATCCATCCATCGTCCATCATCCATCATCCATCCATCCATCAGTCCATGTCTCTGTCTGTCTGTCTCTCAGTCTGTCTGTGTCTCTGTCTCTCTGTCTGTCTCTGTCTGTCTCTCTGTCTGTCTCTCTGTCTATCTGTCTATCTGTCTGTCTCTGTCTATCTGTCTATCTGTCTATCTGTGTCTCTGTCTGTCTCTGTCTATCTGTGTCTCTGTCTGTCTCTGTCTATCTGTCTCTCTGTCTGTCTCTGTCTATCTGTCTCTCTGTCTGTCTCTGTCTGTCTCTCTGTCTGTCTCTCATCCATCCATCAGCTGTGAGATTAGCGAGCTGCAGCTCTCTGAATGACATACTTGGCCGTCTAACAGCCAATCGTTTTAGAGACGATTAGCTGAAATGCTGTGATTTTGTCTCAGTAAAGTCCAGTTTTAATCTACTGTGTCCCTGTAATACCGTGGAGGGTGGGGGGGGGGTGGGGGGGGGTGGGGGGTTACTGACAGAGGGTAAAACCTGCTCTCACACTGACCACCAGTCAGTCTGTACACACAGTTTATCACAGCACAGCTACCTGAACATCATTCTTTATCAGGTGACACTGAAGATTTTCACAATAAGAGTCTCTGTGTCTGTGTTGAAGCTGATGTTTTTGTCTCTGGACGTCACATGAACTTTTATAAAATTCTCATCTAATGCTGCTTGTAATTTTGATTTACTATTTCTCTCCATGTTTTTATTTTATTGAAACTTTTCCTTACCTTTCAGGTAATTGTTTCCTTTTATCTTCCTGTGTGTGAGCAGAGCGATTACTCCAGCGAATCAGAGAGCGAGGACGCCTTCCTGTTGATGCCTCCCAGAGATCACCTGGGCCTCAGTGTCTTCTCCATGCTCTGCTGCTTCTGGCCGCTTGGCATCGCCGCCTTCTACCTGTCGCATGAGGTGAGGACACGCCCACTGGACACACCTGAGCTGGGACACAGAGCAGATCTAATGGCTGACATATATTGATTTATCATTGACGTCTGGTTTATTTGACTTATTGTTTATTTGGCATTTGACAAGTTTGGAGCATAAATCAACAACATTTCTAGGTTAAGCTAATTTGCAGTTCCCGTCTTCAGCTGGACCTTTAAGACTCAGCAACAAATACACAAGAGACAGAACAAAAGACAAACAACAAGGAAATACAGACAGAACAATGCAAGACACAAACTACAACACATAACACCACAGAAGAAGCAGCAGCAGATTATTCATGTCTACAGAAGTGACTCCTCTTCAAAAACTGTTTCAGTCTGAGTTTAAATTGATCTAAATCAGGATCCAGTTTGAGTTCTGCAGTCAAAGAATCCCACATGTTCCATGGACAGAAAAAGCTGTTAGGAGAACCTTACGGCTGTAGCATCTGTGTCATCAGCCTCAAATACTGCAGGTAGTTTGAATATCATTAATAGAACCAGAACCAGAACCAGAACCAGAACCAGCAGCAGTAATACTGACAGTAGTTAGATTAGATGACCAGTAGTACTAGCTTATGTAGTGTGTGTGTGTGAGTGTGTGTGTGTGTGTGTGTCTGTCTGTCTGTCTGTCTCTCTGTCTGTCTGTCAGTCAGTCTGTCTGTCTGTCAGTCAGTCTCTCTGTCTCTCAGTCTGTCTGTCTGTCTGTCTGTCTCTCTGTCTCTCAGTCTGTCTGTCTGTCTGTCTGTCTCTCTGTCTGTCTGTCAGTCTGTCTGTCTGTCTCTCTGTCTGTCTGTCAGTCTCTCTGTCTGTCTGTCAGTCTCTCTGTCTGTCTGTCTGTCTGTCTGTCTGTCTGTCTGTCTCTCTGTCTGTCTGTCAGTCTCTCTGTCTGTCTCTCAGTCTGTCTGTCTGTCTCTCTGTCTCTCAGTCTGTCTGTCTGTCTGTCTGTCTCTCTGTCTGTCTGTCAGTCTGTCTGTCTGTCTCTCTGTCTGTCTGTCTGTCTGTCTGTCAGTCAGCATCTGCTTCAGTTTATTCTAAATTTCAATAAAACATCAGAATCCTAATATTCATTTCTCTGTGTTTTCAGTGTGAGTGTATTTGAAACGATTAACTGATCAGGTCAATTAACAGATAATTAATCAGTGGCAGTATTGATAGTGATGAATAATTTGATAGTTTGGAGTGTTGATAAATAATCAGGCTGAGGAGTATTCAGTAAAGACTATGGTTGTAATGAGGTGGTACCCGATCTGTGCATGTGTTGTGGATGCTGTTACCATGACAACTCCACACCTACAGCTCCAAAAGAAACAGGGCTGGTTGCCAGTGGCAACGCTTCCCACACTGAAATCCATCACAGAACAACAGAAAGCTCTGCAGCAGGAGGAGGAGGAGGAGGGAGAGCTGATAAAACCAGAGAGGAGGTGAGTCACGTTAAAGGAATAGTTCACCACAAACAGGTAAACATGGCTATCATCCCTCCCCTTTCTGTCTGCTTGGAGGTCAGAGGTCAATAGCCGCCGATAATGACGAGTTCAAACTGTAAAGATAAAGAAGGCTCAGTGCTCAGATTGGATGATGACAGAGTTCAGCTCAGTTTACTGTAAACAGACACATCAGAATCTGTTTCTACTCAGAAAACAAAGAGAAACATTCAGAGGAAATGAGAAAAAGATTCTGATTCTGCTGCAGGATAAAAATACAACAAACACTGAAATGATAAATGTTTTTCTGTTCAATAAATGTTATTATTATTATCATTATAATTATTATTATTATGAACAAAAAAAATAAAAATGATGAACAGTAACATAAAAACATTAGAAAAAGTAGTCGAATAAACAGGGAAAAGAAAAAGATTGATACCAGATTTACTAATAAAGATTGAGTGTCACAGCTACAGATTACTGTCAAGATACTGAACTGTAAAGATATTTAACTTTAATGATACTGAACTGTAAAGATATTTAACTTTAATGATACTGAACTGTAAAGATATTTAACTTTAATGATACTGAACTGTAAAGATATTTAACTTTGATGATACTTGATTGTAAAGATGTTTTACTGTTATTCTCAACAGAAAACTGTGGCAGACTGAAACAATCTGTTTTTGTTAAGCTGGTGTGGATAATCTGATTGGGTGTTTTAGGGCGCAGCCCCAACACACACACACACACACACACACACACACACACAGACTCTCTCTCTATCTCTCTCTCTCTCTCTCTCTCTCTCTCTCTCTCTCTCTCTGTGTCTGAGCTCTTTACATAACTCTCTGGCTCCACACACACACATACACACACACACACACACACACACACACACACACACACACACACACACACACACACACACACACACACACTGTGCTCAGACCTACCAGGACATGGTTCTTTGTTCAGTAGGAAGTGTGGAAGTGCCTCATTGTCCTCATTGACCAATCACAAGAGGCCCTGCCCTCGCTGGCTCTGTTTGGTTGACATCACCGGTGTGACATCTGATTGGTCTGAGAGTGTAATTAAATCTTACTGGAAGTGAAGTGGTGATCAGAGCTCGTTAATCATGTTTATACAGTTAATTCAGCTCATTAAGAGACTCTTACTGTCAACACAGAGTGATGTCACAGACAGCATTATTCACAGTCACCAGCCAATCACAGACAAGCTGAACTTTGACGAGAGTGTGATGCTCGTTGGACGACAGAGTTTATTGAAGTCCAGTGGAGGTGATTGTTGTCTGTGTCATAAATCCAACAGTCGCTGTCAGATCGTACAGTTGTTGTTGTAAACATCGTAAGACGAATGTCCACAGGAGTCCAAGATGTCTGACGCTAAAACTGCTTTAATGAAACTTGGCCAAGGAGACTAAAATTATAACCAGTACACACTTTGTCCTGATGCTCCCTTCAATCCTGGAGTTTCTGTCCTCTGGGGACGGCCTTCAAACATTCATAGATAATACCATAAACAATCTGTGTCCAAATAAAGTCAGACCAACACATGGACAGAATCAGTCTGTTGGTCTGCAAATCCAAAACAAGGGAGGTATGAATGAACCAGGTCTGAGAGCTCAGCTCCTCTGCTCTCAGTGATATTCAGTCCCTGATTACAGTTACATCTGCTCCATTCAGAGACAGAGGACAAACACGTCTGACTTTAGCTGCCATAGCAACACTATCAGGGACAACCTCTTGTTTTCCCCAAAAGGAACAGACGCTACTGTCTAGAAGAGAGACAGTGTGTCTGTCCAGAGTTTAGTTCAGACCTCCCAACAACGTCAAGGTCTTAGTTTGATGAGACGTAAAACTGGAAGATTCTCTAACAACAATCAGTGACACAATCCTGCAGACATTTACAGAACTGACTCCGGGTCAGCCACGTCGACAATATGCTGAAAACATGTTCATCCAGCAGTCCGTCCAGTTGATCCAGAATTTATTTTTCTTTCATGTCAAATGCCAATTAAATTTATTCCTATTTTACAACTGCATTTTTTATAATTTGACATCATTATACACACAAAGTTTGGTTTCGACAAGTAAAAAAAAGCTCGATAATTAATCTGAATCAGGGGTTTTCAGGCCTTTTTTTTAAGAAAACGCCTTGACATTATTTCCAGCCAGTAAGTCACAGTTTTCATCAGGTCCTCATTCTACGTCCGCGTCATAAATGTCTTTTCCTCAGTGTGAGGAACACTGATTCAAACCGTGATTCTGACTTTTGGAGAAAAAAAAACTTAAGTGTTTCTGGTCAAAAAAGACCAGAAACAGAAGAAGATCCTTCAGTTGTGTCTGTGAGACATTCAGGATGATTTTACAGGAGTGGAAATGACGATCTGTGTTGGTGATCTGTCAAAAACTCGCTGTTGTGCAGCATGTAAATATTTGCTTTGCTTGGATAATATTTTTCAAAAAAGCAGAAAGTTCACTTTAAAGATGCAGTTCGTGAATCCGTTGTTGATCGTTGCGTCTTTTTGCCTCGGAGGCGTCGGTATTTGACAACCTGAGACTCAAATCATCCGTCTCCAGAATCCTTTCAATGAATGTAGTTATCGTTCTTTATCGTGACGCGTCCTGTACACAGAGTTTGTGATGGGTTCTGTACAGCAGCAGCAGCAGAACAGAGGAACAGATCAGCAGCATCGGTTCCTGCCTGCAGCAGCCTGAGGTCTCAAACTAAACAGGATGTTTTGTTTCCTGATCACATCAGCTTCATTACAAACTGATTAAAGAGTCCAGTGACTGATGTTCTTCCTCTGCAGCTTCATAATCTCGTTTCTTCTGCCGCTGTGTTCCTGTTCCATCAAACACGAGTCGTCATCGGAGTTCAGACGCTTATCAGGATCAAATCATCCTGTTTGTTCTCATCCAGATCATCTGGTTCTTCAGGGCCACTTTGATGATTGATTTGTTAATCGATGTTAACGTTCTATTGAATAACAGCGTGTTTCTATTTTCCCACCATGACGTCACCTGTTGGTTTGTAGATGAACGTCTTGAAGCTTGGAGTTTGGCGTCATGTTGGCCGCCATCTTGGTTTATTTCAGCCAGAAGTGACCATAATTGAACATGAGGAGAAAAATCTTAAATATGTTTCATGTTTGAATGAGAAATTCTCATTTTAATGTCTTTTATGTTCTAACTTCATCTGTCTTGTAACCGTTTGTTCTTGTTTTTGTTGTTTATGTCTGTTTTGTTTGGCTCTTTTCTAGTTTTACGGTGACCTGCATGTTCTCGTCTAATACATCAATATTCTGTCAGAAAACATTAGAGAAAGGAACATTTCACTCTAAAACATCTCAGTGAGGGTCGACTGACTGCAGCTGCACACGTTTGGACTGAAGAACAGTTTCAAATCTAAAACTAAACCACACATGAAGAACCATGAAACCAAATAATCAACACTTTGAGTGAACTAAAGTAGAGACGTAAATCTGAATCATAAAGTGAGACAAACTTCAGACAAAACTCAACTTATTAGTCTGCGTTGACACAACAAAGTTGCTCTGCTTTGCAGCTGGTTGCTCTAAATTTTTTCAGTTTCCTCAACTCTTTTTTTTTTTTTTTAACTCTATAAATTAAACAGTAAAGTGGCTAAATTCTTCTGCTCCTCCTCCCTCCCCTCCCCCCCTCCCCCTCTCCTCCCCTCCATTTTAGACCAATAAGGCGGTGTCTAAAGGAGACTTCCACCTGGCGAGCTCCAGCTCGAGGCGGGCTCTCTTCCTGGCTGTGCTGTCCATCACCATCGGGACAGGTATCTATGTTGGCGTGGCCGTGGCGCTCATCGCCTACCTCTCCAAGAACCACCACTGGTAGCCTCGTCGACGTCAGGGAGGGAAATTACCCATCAGACACCGGGAATGTGTTCCAGGTCTCAGGAGAGCGTTTCCTCGGCAGGTCGCTCCCACGGACCACGAGCTGAAGGAAGACGGTCCGTTCAAGACGTGATTCGTCTGAATCGACCTCGACCGGCCGACAGTTGGTCAGCTGATTCTGGAGCGTTGAAGGACTTTTAACCAATCAGATGGCAGGATCTCTGTGAGGAAATTTAAAGACGATGAGACGCAGAAACAAAGACGCTGCAGCTGTTTGTTCTTTTAAAGGACAGTCAGTGTGATTTTCCTCAGTATCGTCTGTTTTTCTTTATTAAGTAACTTAAATTCAATTAAAATTCAATTAAATTAATTGAATTATTTGGTTTATCAAAATATAAACTTTAGTGCTGTAGAACTACGACCTTTTCTGTCACATGATGTCACCTGTCTACAGGTGTGCATTAGACGACACACAAAATTGTCTTAAATATTTTCCATGAACTGAACCAATTCAGAGCTTCAAAGGAAAATCAGTTATTTTAATAATTGATCAATTTTCATTTACTTCTCAGGATTTGTTGCTTTTCTTTTCTGCTTTTTGAAAAAAAAAAAAGAAATTTTACTTTTCGTTGCAGACACGACCAGAGCTGGAAAATTTCTGCCGATAAAAGAAAAAAATAAAAGAGTCATAATTCTGAGTTACCATGGCGATATTTATTTCTTTTACTGGCAGAAATGATCCTCCATAGAAAATCACAGACTGGAACCAGAAAAATCACACTGAAGAGAACTTTAAACTGTGCGCTCACTCTGGATCTGTGGTTCTGGACTGATGGGTTCCACTTACAGAACTCAAAGACTGGATGGAACTTTTTTTGACAAACTGTTGAGACGTTTCTGATAAAACTGTTGAATTATTTTTCTTCTTCTGTGGTTTTATTTGTTTCTGTGTTTCTGTGCAGATTTTTATCTCAAACACGCAGCTGATTGATAACATGCGTCACAGTCAGACCGGCTCAGAGAACACCTGCAGAACAGTCACCAGAACCTTCCCACAGATGTTTACTTTTCAGGTTCTACTGGGACAGTTTGTTTCTCTGAGAACGTCTGAGCTTCATCACTTCCTGCTGTCTGACTCGTCATCAGGGCTGCCAGCCAATCAGAGGACATTCTGCAGGTGTTCCTGAAGCACCATGTCTGTCCACAATCACCATCAGATCCTGATCAAACTGAACTGATCAGCTGATCAGTTTGATCAGGGTCTGAGAGAGGCTTAATGTTTACAGGGCGGAGCTCTGACAGGTTAAATGCTCCGTCTCTCTCACACTGACTGAGCTCACATTTACCAAAACCAGACTGATGCTAAGCTAACAGAACCAGACTGATGCTAAACTAACAGAACCAGACTGACGCTAAGCTAACAGAACCAGACTGACGCTAAACTAACAGAACCAGACTGACGCTAAGCTAACAAAACCAGACTGATGCTAAGCTAACAGAACCAGATTGATGCTAAACTAAAGAACCAGACTGATGCTGAGCTAACAGAACCAGACTGATGCTAAGCTAACAGAACCAGAATGACGATAATGACCAGACACAGACTGTTGCTAAGCTAACATAAATCAGACTGATGCTAAGCTAACAGAAACAACTGACAGTAATCTAACAGACACAGACTGAGTTGGGGTTAAACTTGGGATTTGTCAATCTTAACGAGAGACTGGACCTGAGACTGTCTTTACTTGTAATTTGTCTTTCTTTACTTGGGACTTGACTTGGGACTTTACAGTCATAACTTGCAACTTGACTTGTCAGTCTTGGTCTGGGACTTGACTCGAGACTTGACTCGGGACTTGACTCGGGACTTGAATGCACTGCACTTCTAATAAGAAGCATTAACAGAACAAAGATGGCGACGGCTGTAAAAGATCACACACATTTCTTAAAATGAGACTAAAGTGTTACTGATGAAATCTAGATTAAAATTTATAGAGTTGGTGAGGAGGAGGCTAAAACTAAACCCTGTGTGTTTTTGAACGTGATTGGTCGGTCTGGAGAGACTCTGAACTCAGTTTGGGAAACGAGAGCTCCGTCTGGATCTCATTCTTGGCAGCTTTATATCTAAATAAATATAAACACTGGGCTAAAGGGCTGCAACCATCATCAGACATGTATAGATTCACTCTGCACACACACCTGGACACACCTGAACGTACACCTGAACACACCTGAACGTACACCTGAGCACACACCTGCACACACCTGCACATACCAGGACACACCTGATTGACACCTGAACACACACCTGCACACACCTGCACACACCAGGACACACCTGAACACACACCTGCACACACCTGAATACACCAGGACACACCTGAACACACACCTGCACACACCTGAACACACACCTGCACACACCAGGACACACCTGAACACACACCTGCACACACCTGCACACACCAGGACACACCTGAACGTACACCTGAACACACACCTGAACACACCTGAACGTACACCTGAACACACACCTGCACACACATGCACACACCAGGACACACCTGAACACACACCTGCACACACCTGCACACACCTGAACATACACCTGCACACACCAGGACACCCACTGAACATACACCTGCACACACCAGGACACACCTGAACACACACCTGCACACACCTGAACACACACCTGCACACACCTGCACACACCTGCACACACCAGGACACACCTGAACACACACCTGCACACACCTGAACACACACCTGCACACACCAGGACACACCTGAACACACACCTGCACACACCTGAACACACACCTGCACACACCAGGACACACCTGAACACACACCTGCACACACCTGAACACACACCTGCACACACCAGGACACACCTGTACACACACCTGCACACACCTGCACACACCTGAACATACACCAGGACACACCTGAACACACACCTGCACACACCTGCACACACCAGGACACACCTGAACACACACCTGCACACGCATGCACACACCAGGACACACCTGGACACACACCTGCACACACCTGAACACACACCTGCACACACCAGGACACCCACTGAATGTGACCTCTGCTGTCCAGGTTCGTCTGTGTTTAGCCTAGCTTAGCACAAAGACTGGAAACAGAGGGAGACGGTTACTAAACTAAACATTCAGAACACACACTTCCTGCCCAGCTGCAAAACAAACAGAGCTGCTCTGTGATTGGTTGTTTTTCTTCTTCTTTTTTTTAACTTCAAGTGCTTGCTAATAAAATTAAATGTTGTATTTCCTCTGAAGCGTTTGTGTTTGTGTTGAAATGATCTGTTTCTGTTCCATTCAGAGGCTCAGAGTGTTTGAATGTGTGTTGGTCCACACACTCGACTCGTGACTTGGACTTGAGCGTTTTGACTTGAAAATACTTGATAACGTCCCCAAGTCCAAAGATGAAAAACTCTGTTATTTAAAGTGTGAATCGTGAATGAGTTTGATTCCTGAATCAGCTGATGTTAACACTCTTCACATCTCAGCAAGTCGACACTGAATTCAGCAGAACCGCTTTGTTAGAACCAATCAGACGACAGCAGAGAACCACGAAGAACCAACGTTACGTTACTGAGCTCCAAACATCATTTGGTTGGGATTTAAGAGTCTTAACTTGGGACTTGACTCGAGACTTGTCAGTCTTTACTATGGACTTGACTTGGGACTTATCAGTCTTGGGACTTGTGAGTCCTGACTTGGAACTTGACTTGGGAATTTGGGACTTGATTCTACTGTCTGAGTGGTCCAAGTCAAGACTGACAAGTCTTGCGTCTGTGCGTCCACCTGCCTGCACACTGTGCTGCACGATAAAAAAAAACAAAACAGGAAGAGTGACTCATATATATTGAAGACAGTCACGTCCAACTACGTCACTTAGAGTCTCTGCTCCAAAGATAAACATTAACTGCTTTACATTTAGACTTTGTCCTGAGCAAAGTTATATAATGTTATAAATGTTATAAATGTTATATAATGTTATATAATGTTATATAATGTTATAAATATATACCTGCAGTCAGATGACAATAGATGTTCATCACATGATATATGACTGAACGCCCACATGCAGATAAAATCCTGGTCAGGATCTCTGGGCTTCACACTGACAGCTTATTAACTTATTAAACTGTTATTAACAGTTTATTAACCTCTTCAAAGTAAATGACATTTAAGAAATGGCAAATCATTTTTCTGATCTTGCAGCAGCAAAAAATAAAACATTCTAGTAATTAGATGGAATACATGGAACAGAGTATACATATTATTATTATTATTATTATTATTATTATTATTATTATTATTATCATTATTATCATTATTACTGCCTTTATATTGTGTCTGTGCATGTTGTTAAATAGAGGTTGGGATTAATGATGAGTGAGTTTTAAAGACAGACTTTTCCTTCCTTCTTCAGAACCTCAAACCATCCGTCCAGCTGACAAACATGGCATCAGAAGGATCTGCAGGTTCTACTTGTCTTTTAACACCAACATGTTTATCTGTAATCTGAAAACAATCAGAACAATCAGCTGATCAAAGTTTCTGATCTGACATAATCCAGAGATCTTCAAAAGTCAGATTATAAAAGTTCATGATTACATTTTTATTCAAGACCAGACAGAGTTATGTGAAAACTGGTCCGACGGGTGATGATGGGGGTCAGTCATATTCAAACTTCTGCTCACTTTTGAAAGTTAAGAAACTAAAGAACATGAATTTCTGTCACCATTACAGTCAAATGAAGTTCCACCTGAATTTCTTCTCCTGGACAACAACTGTGACTGTAAATCTGATGAAAACACACATTTATGATGCAGTTTATGAAGACATTCTCAGGTTTTGTCCTGTTCATGTTGGCTGTTTCTAGGAGTCTGACTGCAAAAGATTTATTTATTTCCATCAAGCCATGTTAAAAAACATGAACCCACAAAGAAATATTGAAATTTGAATAAAGACAGTGAATATTGATGAATATTGAAGAGTGTCAGTCTGTACGGGCAGATAAATGGAAGATAAAAGAACCGAAACGTTCTCTGCACTCAGAAGTACCTGAGTTCAGCCACTGGATGGAGACAGAGGCAGTGTGATCCAATGAAAGGTGACTTCAACATGTCATTCAATAAACTGTTGGTAAATAAATATCTAAATAAATAAATAAATACAGTGCAGCCCGTTTCAAGCTCTACTCCTGATCAATAATCAATAATCATTTCTTCAGTCATTTACATCGACTCTTTGTGAGGAGACATTTGGAGGCGTGTCCTCAGTCATCTGCAGCCTTTCTTTTAGTATTTGTCACATTCGTGTGACCTCACACGTCCAAAATATGGAAGAAAAAGAAGAAGAAAATCTAAAGTTGACTTTGTTTTAAACACGTTTCTCTTCATAGTTTTTAAGTTTCATAGCTTTTGATTTCAGTCTGAATTCTGTCTGTTACCACGGTGCTGTGATCGTCCTGTTTTGGACCTCAGTGTTGGAGACATATGGTGTGATGGTACCTGTTGATGTTGCTGATGCCATGATGTCTCTCAGCAGGGACAGTCTCCGAGCTGCAGGACAGACAAGACAGTCAGGAAATAAAATCACAAGAGAAAATAACTTTAACATCATGAATCCCATCATCAACACGTCAGGTTTGTACTGAAGTATCGAACTGTTTCCACCTTCTCAGGCTGCAGAAGACAAACTCCTCCTCTGAAGACAAACCAACCGTCCGTCCTTCATGTCCTTCACTCCGCTCTGATGAATCTTCTGTCACAACATCAAATGAGACATCATGTGTACGCAGGATATATTCTGCATAAACCTTTAAATAGATTTATTGATATGAAGCCTGTTTTTACTCACTGTGACATCACTGATTAGGTAAAACAGAACCTAAACCTAAAAACAGACGATGAATTATGTTTCTATCAGAAGAACAGAGTTTGAATGTAAATACATGAATAGAAAACTAAACCTCAAAAACATTCAGGTGTTAGTGTTGAAATACACCTTTAAATAATGAGCTACATATTTTACATGTTTTATTTATTTTAGATGCATTTGTATGAAATTTAGGAATTTCTAAAAACAACTATACTGTGTAAATAATACAGTAATGTTCCCATATAAAGAGATGAGAAATACTTAAATTAACTGTTGTGTTGTTAATTTACAGATATTATTTACAGATTTTACAGAGTTTGTTTGTCATTTAAAACAACAAACAACAACGGAACACCTGTCTGTGTCAGTGAGCTCAGCTGCAATGCATGCAGGGAAACAGAGTCTGAACAGGATGAAGTGATGACTCAGGAGGATGTGAACAGGTACAGGAAGTGATGTCACATGTCTGAGTCACACAAACCGCAGCACAAGTTCCCCCGGCCGGTCGGTTCTGCAGCAACATGTCAGTTTGTTCTACTGTTCTGTGGTCAGAGTGTCACTGCCTCGCAGGAAACAGACAGACAGACAGAGTGCATGATGGGAGTGAAGAGGCTGCTGCTCGTCTGTCTGCTCGCTGCTCTGCAGGGTAAAAAAAAACACTAAAACATTTTGTTTCCTTCTTCACTTTGTTCTTCTTTTAATGTTGAAATGTTTGAGGACGTCTGGTTCTCTGCTGGTTGTGTTCAGTTCAGGTTCCTGCAGCTCAAACATCAGAACAGAACATTTTACTTCCTTCTTCACAGCTTTTCACTGCTTCCAGATCAGTTTTCACCTCCAGAACTTTCAAGTTTAAAACTGAAGACAGAAATCGGGAGGAGCGACAAGTTAAATCTTCACAGCAGAAGATTAAAATGATCGAACACAAGTCGTAACTAAGAGGGAAAAAAGTGTTATTTCAGATCACACAGTCTGCTGCTGCTTGTGGTGGCTGCAGGTCATGCTGCATTCAGGGACACATTGGAAAGTCCCACTTTGAAGATGTACAGTCACAAATACTCAAAAAAAAAAATCTAAATTACTAATGTAAAAAAACATTTTTGAGGCTGTTGTGATGTTCAGATTTAATATTCAGGCTGCTGTCTAATCTCATGTGTCTTCACTGTGGATGTGACTTTTTAATTTCCCACGGCACTGGAAGGCAGCATTTGTGCAACTTGGGGGACGTGGCATAAACAAGTTGACCAGTGATAAAATGAAGTGTCATGAAATAATCAAATTAATTTGTGTCAGACTGAAGCTAATGTCTTAAAATGATCAATAATTAAAGTTCATTAAATGATCCACATCTGAACTGATGATCAGATTTCATGTTTGAAATGTAAAAACTCTGAAGCTCAAAATCTCAAACCCACTAAGAACACAGGTAGAACCTTTGAGTTCTACAGAGAACGATATGTTGGTGACAGAGGTCATCAGGTGACTCCTCCTCCTCTTACCCTGCAGAGGTGGCGCTGGTGGCGAGCAGCCGTCGTAGCAGAGCCATGCCCGGATCTCCGTATGACATCAGCAGGGACGACCACGGCCTCCAACAGGTCGTCCTCACCGCCGCCGGCTCCTACAACAACCAATCGAACGATGCCTTCCTCTTCAAACCCTCCGCCATCTTCAGAGCACAGCGACAGGTGTGTGGGGTTTACCTTTACCTGAAAACACACTGAATTTATCTGTCACTGATGATGTCATCAGGTACTCTGATTGGATCATTGTTGGACGGTTCTGAAGGACATTTAACAAATCCTGGAATTAAACAACTTTAGAATTTAAAGGACCAGTTTGCACGATTTACTGGCATCTAGTGGTGAGGCTGCAGATTGCAAACACCTTGTCTCACTCTTCCACGTGTGACCTCGAGGTGTCAAACCTCATTTTCTCAAAAAGGGTTTATTATTTTGTAATCTCAAGATCAAAAAGCTTGGGGGTTTTTTTTGTTAATTATTTCTTGATCTCAAGATAATGAAGCTCATTTCCTCAGGACAACATCTTAATAACGGCCGGCTGCCGCCTGGCTTGGACCAATCAAAAAGAAGGGGGCGGGGCCGAGAATCCAGCAGGTATCTCTAGTCAGACAGACGGCAGCATAGAGGAGCTGATAATGTTGGTTTGTACAACATGGTGCTCTAAATGTGAACGTATGGATGTTTGGGTAGGTTGTACCGACTCTGTGACGACAACAGCCGCTGCTTTTAAAAACACTTTGTGGTTGTCAGGGTAACGCACAGCGGCGTGAACAGGCCTTCACATGTTGATCAATAATTGATATTTCCACCTTATATCAGAAATTAAAAATATTTATTGTGATATTTAATGTTCTCTGACGTTCTCCGTGTGTTTCAGATTGTTAAAGGCGTTCGGTACATCGTAGATTTGGAGATTTCCAGAACTGTCTGTCATAAACGAGACAACAACAATCTGATCGACTGTGACTTTCAGCCTGAAGGTCAACTTCACCAGGTGAGTCTGAACAGTCGTTCGCTTCTTAATCCGACGACACTAAGTCATATTTTGATTAGAGAGAGCAGGAACTGCAGTCGAAGGCCTTTATTGTGAAAAGATCCACTTCCTGTTGTGTTTTTCAGACGGTTCAGTGTCACTTCGAGGTCTGGCTGATCCCCTGGCAGAACAAGACTGAGACTCAGGTGTTACTCTGTAAACCCTGAACACACCTCTTCATCCTCCATTATCATCTTCATCACCTGTGTGACCTCCTGCTCCTCCTCCTCCTCCTCATCATCATCATCATCATCACGTCTGTGAAACTGTTCAAACACAAAATAAAATCAATCATCAATATTCTGTTTTTCTCTGCAGATTTATTTCAGTGTTTCCTCGGTGTGGAAACGTTCTGGGCCTCGTTTCCCGGAGTCTTTGAGCGCTTCGTTTGGTTGTGTTCAGAGGATGTGATGCCTCCTGCTGGTCAGGAGGCTGAACTGCAAACTACAGATTAAATCCAAACTCACTTGATCAGTTTCAATTAATATACTGATTAATAATGATGTAATTAAGATGAAAAAGAGAACTGACACAAACATGATTTATTTCTGATGAGATTAAAATGTTTAATTTAATTGAATATTTAGTGTGTAAATTAATGGACTTTTAAGGGATTATCTTTCAGTTTAAGGTTCATTAAGATGTGAAAACACCAAATAATATAAAAACAATCCTGTAATAGAAAAGCAGATGAAAGATGAAAATTCAGGGTTAATTCTAAGGGTTTTGTTTTACTCTCTTACTGCAAGACAAGACCCGACTTTCATTATCAATGTATTCACTTTTAACTTCATGTATTAATACATGAACCACCGACACTTTTTTTCCTCTGATGTAATTAAGGTATTTGAATTGGACAGTTAAGAAATACTTAGTTTATAAATGAATGAATGTCAGTATTTTAATGGGATTATTGTTCATTTTAAGGTTTCTTTAAAGTCTAAAAACCCCTCAGAACACCAAATAATAACATGAAGACCTTAATGAAAAGATATTCATTCATTTAAATCCAGCTGTTTGGTCATTTTTTTAAATATCTATAAAAAAAAAAACCTGATGCTTGTGGACAGCAGACAGTAAAATGCTACTCTAACATTGACACATGACTCGTTGACTTGATTTAGCACTTGACTTGGAAACTGCCCGTCCCGCTTCAGTCTGCACTCACCTGTCTGATTTGGGACTTGAGTCCAGAATTGCCTTTTTTTTTACTTGGCACTTGGCCTGGGACTTGACTAAGGTCTTGTGACTTCCCTGTCTGGACTTGGCACTTCACTCAAGACTTTATAAAGGTCTTGACCTAAGACTTGTCTGTCTTGACCTGAGACCTGACTTGGAACTTGGCTTGTGACTGTTGTTACTGATAGAACTAATGGACAGACTCGGACAGAATAAAGTGTAATGTTCCTTTACCTGTTGCCATGGGGACCCCGTCCTCAGTAGAACGTCTTCAGAGTTCAGGTCTGAGGAGAATGAGTAAAAAAAAACAGACACAAGTTTGTTTCAAACTGCAGATTTTATTCTGTTAAAGGAGCTGAAAGCTGCAGAACGAGTCGATCCGTCACGAACCAGGAAGGAAAAAATCTAAAAATACACATCAGAACTAAAGTGAAGGAGAGTTTGTGATCCAGAAGATCAGAACATGTTCCGGATACTAAAAACAGAAACTCACACTTCAACCTCTTTAGTGCAAAAAGAACCAACCAAACAAAGAACCTCAAACTAAATTTGGCACCTCGTCTCAACAGGAACAGGAAGTTCTCACCACACGAGAAAACAAACACAAACATCTACGTCTCTGAAAACAGCTGCAGAGTTAAATGTTTCAGGCCCGTTAGCTCAGCGTTAGCTTAATTAGCTTTTTATCTCCTCCTGGTGTGGACAGAACAAGTACAGAACCTCGTTATCCTGAGATAATGACCACAGTTCCATTGGACCATTGTTCTGAAAGCTCATTGGTCCAACAGCCTGTTATTCCAAAAACAAACGCACATTGCTCAGAGGGCCCGTAGTTCCAAAAATAAACACTCTGGTGTCACCAAATTATGTTCATAACCTTACTGATGTACCGTAAAATATTTACTTTAACCCAAACTGTAATCTTTCCCCAAACCAACACGTCCTGAAATGATCAATCGATCACCAATATCTCACAAAATGACACATAAATGCGCGTAACAAAACTAAAACAACTTCAAAGATTCACGTTGACTTCTGGTTTCACATGAGACCTGAACCCCAGGTCTTCTGAGTGGACAGAAAAATGTCCCCCTGTTCTGAAAGCTCATTAGTCCATCAGGCCATTATTCCAAAAACAAACACCCACTGCCCCGAAGGCTTGTTATTCTGAAAACACACTCCGGTGTCACCAAATTATGTACATAAATTTATTGACGTATCATAACAGACTTATTTTAACCCAAACTGAGATCTGTTCCCAAACCGACGGGTCCTAAAGCGATCAACACGAAGCCATGGGACCAAAATACAACTGTTTAACAACATTAACCACCTCTTTATTGTTACCATGACAACGGACGTCAGAAAACTCCAATGAGAGTACGTATTTTCAGAACAATGGGCCTTTGGAGCAGTGGCCATTTGTTTTTGGGGACAGCGGGCTGTTGGACAAATGGACCAACGGGACATTTTCATTTCATCCTGATCTCCAGATCACTGAAAAAAAAAACAGGTGATCAGATCTACTTTTCAATACAGATATTAATAACATTAATGAGGATTACGGTTCTATCGTTGGACCTTTGAGACAGCGACCCTAAAAATAATTTGTAAACAATTAAACCTGCTGAGAGAACCACATGAGAACATGATGAAACCATCTGCGTGTTCAGGCAGCCATTTTGAAACAAGACGTGTTGAGTTTTGAAGTTCACATCAAGACGAAGACGTCCAGTTCTACGAGGGTATAAACTGATCATGTGACACTATATTTATTAAATATGAGTTCAATCAGTTTCCATTTTATTAAAACTGAATTCATCTTTTAAATCGTAATTACAAGCAGCCGCGTCTTCACAGTTTCACACGTGAGCCGATCGTGTCTGTCGATCATCAGCATGATGAAGGAGCAGAAGTACCTGCGTCAGTTGCTTTCATCCATCATAGCCAGGTGAAATTTGTTGTCATGGTGATCTTTGACGTGGTTAATGTTTAGGAAGAGATGGTAGTTCAGGTTGACACTCAAACCTGTTTTTGAACGACAGGCCACAGTTTGATCTGTCGGCTCAGGCTAGCTAACGTATTAAAGCGAGAAATGGCAGCTACTAGCAGTAACGACGCTAACAGAGACCGAACAACGTTAGCGGGAGGTAGTGACAAATGACCTGCATGTCTCAAAACATCAACTGGACAAAAATAAGTCATATCAGCATGTTTACCTGCACAAGATATATATGTTTATAAGGCTAAACTAGCCCAGCAAGCTAGCTAGCAAGCTAACAGTGAGTAATCCAACCAGTTGGTGAGTGAGTTAATTAGCCTGAGCTAGCTTGTTAGCAATTTCTCAGCTTGTTAGTGCAAAATGATTCTTCCTCCTCATCGGGTCAAAGTGATTCTGAGTATCGCTGGAAATCTTTTGGTTCTGAGAACAGCTTTGAGTCGAGGCTGCAACTAAACATCATTTTCACTTTTAATCAACCTGCTGATCATTTTCTGCATTAATTAATTATTTGTTTGGTCCATAAAATTGTGAAAAATGTTTCCCAAAGTCCAAGATGACGTCTTCAAATGTCTTGTTTTGTCCACAACTCTGACATTTAAGAAGCTGAAATCAGAGAATTTGGACTCAAATGACTGAAACTGATTATCAAAGTAGCTGAAATTAAATGATTATTTAATATTTAATTCACTGATTATTCTTTGCAGCTCCGACCTTTCTTGATGCTTCACTCTGAAAAAATATCAGTATGTTTGTCTAGAAAAAGTTTTAAACAAAGTTTTTAATATTTAAGAGTTTCTGATCAGAAACAGAAGAAGAACTTTGTGTAAATAAAAAAATTAAACTGGAGAAATCAGCCAGAAACTATCTGATCAAATAAGTCAATGAGATCATCAATCAGAACTGCAATGATTAGTCAATTGATTACAGTCGATGGTCAAAATTTAATCTGCAAGAATTCTGATAAAATATTTTAATTGATTTATTGATGATAATATTTGCTCTTAAATGTGAGAATTTACTGCTTTTCTTTGTCAGATCTCTCAATAAACTGAAAATAATTTTATGGAGAAAATAATAGTTAGTTGCAGCCTGGTGAGTCTGATTCTCGTCCTGTTTCGTCAGAACAAACACCGATCAGCTGACACAAACACTACGTTCTGATTGGTGGGGTCACTGAGGTTCGTCTCTGGAGACGCTGAAGGTTTGAATTTAATTTTGTTAAAATTGAGGAGGAACAAAAGTTTAGACGCCGTCACCCGAGTCTGACGGTTCGTATTTCATGTCCTGATGCGTCATGACATCACTGTTAAAGACGAGTCGTCACAAATGTCCATCCGTCTGTTCGTCCATCCACTCCTCGTGGGGTTTCTTTTTTTTTAGACCTTACGCAGGTCAAGTTTGGCGATGTACGGTGAGCGGAAGGAGCCCAGGTACAAGCTGCCGTCGTACTCGTGCACCTCGCTGACGTAGCCCACCACCAGGCCGTTGGGGTCGTGGAAGCTCCGGGTGCAGATGCCGCCATCGTGGAGCTCCACCACCAGGCTGTACCGAGGGACAAACTTCATCAGGACGTCCTGACTGAAGAGCTGCAGAGGACACAGGGAAGGAAGGAAGGAAGGAAACAGGAAGGAAACATCTTGTTAACATTTTACTAGGAAGAAAACATGGAACTGTATTTTTTAGTTTGGCTCATGTCCCGTCTGCTGACATGGAGATAAATGATGATCTTTGTCTCTGGGCGTTACGTTAACGAAGAGTTTTTCCTGCTTGACTCTACGATGTGGAACCAGCCAATCAGCAGCCTTGTTAGATCTTGGACCATCATGCTGCGTTCACTGACACTGATTTGGTACCAAATGACGAGACATTTTTCGGTGCTTGAAACTATTGATTAAAAGCATCACAGTCTGTAAACTTCCTGGACATCTTTGAAGGACTTCCTAGTCCCTGAATGTCCAGCTGGACGCCTGGACGTGGTCCCTGTCTGTCTGTCTTACCTTGAAGATGAGTTTCTTGATCCAGGGTCTCTGGGACAGGAAGTCCAGCATAGAGAATCCAGGGTTCGGCCTCACGGCGGACATGGCCACCCAGTAACCTCCGGTCGAGCTGGGACGGATGTTGTCAGGGAAGCCGGGCAGGTTGTCCATGAACGTGTCCATCCCACCTTTGTTTAGACCGGCAACATGGACTCTGACAGAGACACACAAGGTTTATAGAAGCCAGGTACTGGTCTGGTTCTGGTTCTACTGGGACCAGTCAAGACTGTCAACAAGTTTTAGAAAAAAAAATTAAGTTTTAAACACGTCCTAACTGTTTTATGTCTCACAGTAAAATGAATCAATCAGAAACTTCTTTTTATTAGAATTAATGTAACATTTTGTTAACGGTTTAATTCAAAACTAAGATAAAGTTCAGAAATAATTTCTTTGTCTCCGACGGCTGCAGCACTCGAGTGGACACGTCACGACAACAGAGCGTCCGTGTCAGTCAGCTGTTCCATAAAGGACTCGTGATTAAATGTTTTATTAAATGTAGATGTCGACTGTCAGTTATAAACGCTTACAGTCTGTTATAAATCCTTTATGACATGTGTAATAACTCATTATATGAATCTGTGTTCAATCAGCTGCAGTCAGTTTGAGCTCAGAGTGTCTCCATCACAGCACGAAGGATGAAAATAAACACACACACACACACACACACACACACACACACACACACTCTCTTCCTGTGGTTAAAACGAGGCCGGCAGCTTGTTTCCGTGGTAACAGAGCGAGCCAACATCCCTGACATGGTCGTCCTGCTTCACAGAGAGATTATATAACCTTCATCATATATGATCCACACACACACTTATCAATATCAATGATCACAAACTGATCAGCTTCATGAATTTACCCTCTGCTCTTGTTATGGTCACTATTGATCAGCTTTTATTGGAACTATTCTATTTTCATTTATTTATTTTCATTTTGTGAAGAACTTCATCATACAGAACTTTTCATGTTTTTATTTTATTTTCTTATATTTATTTAATATTAGTTTGTGACGTATATAATGTTTTATTTCATTTATTTGATTTTTACAGCATTTAATTTACTTTATGGGGAAACTTTTTAGTTAATGTTATTTCATTTAATTGTATTTATTTATTTGATTTGTAAAGAACTGACTTTATTAAATTAAATTAAATGAAGTATACATTTTTAGGTGTATAACAGGTGTGTGTCAGGTGTGTGTCAGGTGTGTTCCAGGTGTGTGTCAGGTGTGTGTCAGGTGTGTGTCAAGTGTGTTCAGGGTGCGTGTCAGGTGTGTTCAGGGTGTGTGTCAGGTGTGTTCAGGGTGTATGTCAGGTGTGTGTCAGGTGTGTGTCAGGTGTGTGTCAGGTGTGTTCAGGGTGTATGTCAGGTGTGTTCAGGGTGTGTGTCAGGTGTGTTCAGGGTGTATGTCAGGTGTGTGTCAGGTGTGTGTCAGGTGTGTTCAGGGTGTGTGTCAGGTGTGTTCCAGGTGTATTCCAGGTGTGTGTCAGGTGTGTGTCAGGTGTGTGTCAGGTGTGTTCAGGGTGTGTGTCAGGTGTGTTCCAGGTGTATTCCAGGTGTGTGTCAGGTGTGTTCAGGGTGTGTGTCAGGTGTGTTCCAGGTGTATTCCAGGTGTATGTCAGGTGTGTTCAGGGTGTGTGTCAGGTGTGTTACCTGCGGATTCGGGCCATCGTGGTCTCTGCCACCAGCACCGATTCCTCATCAGGAAGCAGCTGAATGCCGTTTGGAAACCGAAGGTTCTCCATCACCACCGTCAGTTCTCTGCTCTCTGTGTCGTACTCCAACACTCTGTCACCACAACAAGAAGGCTTTTAATGTGAAAGTCATGCAGGAGGGCTTTTAATGTGAAAGTGCAGAGCACCAGAAACAGATTCCCTCCTCTTTTATACTTAAATGTCTCACAAGCACTGAAAAGTATTTATTGATTGATTTATTATAATTTGAATAATTAAGCGTCTCAATTGACTTCATTAAACCTGGATTTATTAAACTTATGTTGGAATCTTTTATTTATTTTTCATCGTACCGTCCGTCGGCTGTGGCCTCCATGATGAGGTTCAGATAGTCTCTGCGCTGCCACCTGCTGCTGGAGTCAGTGAAGTACACCTTCTTCCCATCCTGAGTCACTGCCAGGTCATTAATGAACGACAACTTCCTGCCAGCGACCACCTGACCGCCCGACACCAACCGGGTCGCATCACCTGCTCAGAAAAACAACAGCAAAATATAGACATTTAATAATAATAATAATAATAATGATAATAAATAAAAAGAGAAGAAGAAAACTGAGCGCTGTGACTCACCTGTGGTGGGGTTGACTTCGAACACGCCCAGGTAGGCGTCGGCTACAAACAGAGTCCCGTTGGGTCCGACTCTGATCCCCAGCGGCCTCCCGCAGCTCGACTCCTCCTCTCTGGACCCTGAAGGACAAAAACTGGATCAATTATCAGATAACTTTATTGATCTCCTCACGACAGGAAACGTCGTTTACTTTATATTAAAAATTAAAACCTGTGCATTCATCAACAGGAACATTTATCCGACTTAAATACATTTAAATTAGTTTTTCCAAAAATAATTTGTTTCTTTTAGTTTGTAAAACTCTTCACACTAAAATTAATCTATCTCCTTGCATTGACTTCCTGTTTCACAATAAAAGCTTGCAGTGGAAAGTTTCCTCCTTTAATGTTTGTCCTGTTTTTCTATATAAATGTGAAGAAAAATAACTCTGATGTGTTTTATAACAAATAAAATGAAATAAAACAATTCATGTCAAATAAAATCAACAAACTGGTGTTTTTATTTTGTGATCAGCATCTGAAACGGTCTGACGGTTTAATGTTGAAACCACAGAAGAAGAAACAGACGCTCAGCAGCAGGTCTCAACACGCCGACGGTTTAAACTGTCACACTGGTTTTTAACCTGATGGTTGAGAAACTTAAAATCTCCAGAATGAAGCAACAGGAAACAGATCTGTGTGTGTGTGTGTGTGTGTGTGTGTGTGTGTGTGTGTGTGTGTGTGTGTGTGTGTGTGTGAGCAGGTCAAAGGTCACTGCCTGTGACTGAAAATATAAAAACATAAAAACATCACAGAGAGACGAACAGCAGTAACATCACCATTTTACCTCTGTTAAACTAAACTTTAAACTACACTGAGGTAAACACTTCAAATTGAGTTTAATTTAGTTTAATGTTTTTAGTTTGTAGTTTTGTAGTTTAAAGTTTGGTTCTTTATTAGTTTTAAAAGAAGAAATAAAAAAATTTAATTTATTATGAAAAGACATTCAACATCAACATTTTAGTTTAAACTGAGTTAATAAAACTTTTTAGCTTTAAAAATACACTAGACTTAACTATACTAAGATGAGAAGGGAAGTAAACGCTAAACTAAACTAAACATTCATCTACAATAAACTCAAGTTTAAACTAAACTAAAATACAATAAACTAAATTAAACTAAACCCTAAACTAAACTCAACTAAATTCTAAAATAGAATAAATTAAATTAAATCTTAAAATAAACTCTAAACCAAACTCAACTAAACCTTTAACCAAACCATGAGTTGAACTAAACTTTAAAGTGAATTAAAATATTATATAATTTTTCAGAGTGACAAAGTAAAAGAGGACAAGAGCAGGATACCAAGGAAAAATAACAACAGAGGAACAACAGGAATAAAACTAAGACTGAAGTAAAACAAGACACAAGCAAAGACACTAAAACAGAGAAGAAAAAAAAAACAATAAAACACAGTAAAAGAAATAAGAACAGTAAAACTAGAAAAACATAAAACTAAGAATAAGTTAAAATGAAGAGGGCAGAGATTACAGACGTAACATGATGTTGTCAAGTCAATATAAATAATAATAAAGGAATGGAATAAGACATCGCCATGACGACGACATCACAGAAAAGCAAGTCTATAAAAATGGGTTTTAAGAAGTGATTTAAAAGACGTCACTGAATCTGACGATAAACTGAATTAAACTGAACTTAACTTAAATTAAACCTTAGCATTCTGTTAAATTTTTTTTCCTCACCACACGGCAGTTTTCCAAGTCTCGTCACCGTGTGAATTCTTCGACCAATCAGCTTCACGATCTTCCCATCAGCTGTTCCAGAGAACAAAACATCTGCAGACAGAAGACACAAACATCTGTCAGCTCGCAGTCGTCCTCATGGACTTCATCATCAGGATTTAACTAAATAAGCACCGTCTGGGTGTCAGTCTGACCTCCGATGTTGGCGATGGACTCTGGTCCGATGAGCTGGTCTTCAAACAGTCTCTGAGCTTCTCGTAGCTTCAGGTTCGGCTCCCAGCAGCCCTTCATCACCGGAGGCTCCTTCAGACTGCAGGACACAAGACGACCAGCAGGGGGGCGGCACACAACGACCGGACCAGCAGGGGGCGGCACACAACGACCGGACCAGCAGGGGGCGGCACACAACGTCCGGACCAGCAGGGGGCGGCACATATATGAGCCAATAGGATGGAAATATTAAAATCCATAATTTAATTTTTTTTTTTTTTTTTTTTACAGTGACAAAGTATTAGCACCACTGTTAGTGATAACAAAAAATTTACTTTGCACAAATAAAGTCTGTTTTTAGATGAATGACTTTATTCTAAAGAATTGTGCAGTGTTACTCTCCAACTATAATCATTTTTTATCATAACTTTTATATCTACTTTTTTGAAGAAATAAGGTTAATTTCTTAAAATATTACAACTTTATTCTTGAATTGTCATTACCAGGAAAACTCATAAACTTCAGTCATTAAAAGAGTGAGTGTGAAGTTTTGATCCTGTTTAGAATCACGTGTTATTTTCTCGTCTTTATTCTCTCTGATCTCCTGGTCGATGGGCAGTGGCGTAGATGTCAAACTTTTTTTTTTTTAATGTAATGTTGCCGCGGTTGACCCTCGCAGCGGCAGGTAGCACAGAGTGTAGCGTCAGACTGGGTCACTGCATTTTGTTGCATATAAGGGGGGATACGAGCGGCCCCTCCCAATTTGAACCGATTACATGCGTCTATTGAATGTGATTGGCTCAGCCGCTCAGACGGTGACCGTTATTTGTCTGGAAAAAAAGAAAGAAAAAAGCAAGTAAGGTAGAGGAGATTTGCAAAGATGCTGAAAAGAAAGAAGCCACCAGAAAAAGAGATGTGTGGTGCAGATAAGCGTAGGGCAAAAAAGAAAAAAAAAGTTAATTGAGGTTAACTGTCAGATCTCTTCTGTCGTGGTGGGAGGAGCCAGGCCAGTGACGACACGGGTCCGAGCAGCAGCACGGCCACAGCAGGTAAACAAGCACTGTCGGCTGTAACACGGCGCCATCATGATCTCAGACTTGAGACTAGGGTCGTCACAAGAACCGACACTACCGGTAATCTGAACGTGACCGAACCTGGATCCGCTCCAGCTGCTTGGTGTGGCCACAGCCATGAAGCCCATAAACATGACGCGCCATGTGTCTTTCTCCGGTCAGTTGTCATGGGAACAAGACGCTCTGACGGTGGTGCGCATTTAGATCATAATACATCCATGGTTTGGAGGAAAGACAAAACAAACTTGTGTGAATATATAAAAGGGAGCTGAAGAATGAAACAATAAGTTTACACCAATGTCAGGCCTCTTTGACCTAAAAACCCATGTGGAACACAGCGGAGTTACGCCACTTTCGATGGGGGATTATTTTGTTTGTTTCAGACCAAAATGTCTCAGAACTTCTCTGTAAAATAACCAAGTTGGACATTAAATGAAGCCGCAGGAGTCCAAACCTGCTCGTCTGTCTCAGCTGTTTGTCTTCATGAATTATTAACCAGCAGAATCTGCAGAGTCAACAGATATTCAGAAAACTGCAGCACAGAGTTCAAATATTCACAAACTGAACCAACAGACTGAAAATCGTCTCCCTGTGCTGCGTTCAGGGACCGATGCAATTGGTCAGTGTAGCTAACGTTAGCTCTGTGTATTTTAAAATAGAAATCCTGCTAATATCCCAACTTCTTACTTAATGTAACTGTAATCTGATTAAGTCGTTTTTTGTGACTGTAATAGAATAGTTACCTTTTTGTATCCTAATTACTTCATCCTGTTACATGTAATCTGTTACTCCCCAGACCAGCAGGTAACAACAATGTTGTTCTGAAGCATAAAAAACTTCATTTTAAACAGGAACAGAACAAGCTCATGGTTTTATTTTAATTTTGTCACACAGCTGACGTTCTAGAGAACACAGAACCTTTAGAACGTTCTGGTCACCTGAACACCTCGGGGTGGATGGGTGACTCCAGAATGAGGATGATGACGAGGAGAGGGAGCAGCAGGAAGCAGCCCAGAGAGATCAGAGTCACCTGGAACACCTTCCCGCTGTAGGTGCTGGCAGAGGAAACACAGTTAGCATTACACAGTTAGCATTACACGGTTAGCATTACACAGTTAGCGGTTGTTCTGTGCAGGTAACATAAACATTTGGTCTGTTTACCTCATGTTAGCAGTTGGTATGTGTAGCTAAAATTAGCATTTGGTCTGTGTAGCTAACATTAGTGTTGTTCTGTGTATTTTAAAATAGCAATCCTGCTAATAATCCCAGTTTTTACTAAATGTAACTGCACTGCAACACCATTAAGTCACTTGGTAAGCTAATGTGAAAGCTAATGTTAGCACCTATGAACAGTTAGCAAACATGTTTAGTTTGCTAGTTCTCTGGCTAACATCAGCTTGTTACTAGCCTTGTAGCTAAGGGAGTTTAGCTTGATGAGATTGTTCTCTAAAAGTTTTAACATGATGGTTCTAAAAATGTTTCTAGAATGTTTTAACAAGGTTTGTTGAATGTTTTCTTTAAGTTTGATACATGGTACAACATGTAACCCCCAAAATGTTCCTTTGTGTGGTTGTTAGAACATTTTGACAGTCTAACCTTGGACAAAAACAATTTGTACTACATTTCTAGAACGTTGTGGGAGGGTTATCAAATATAAACCTGTAAGGAACGTTGCGGGAATGTTCTAAGAGTGTTATGTGTTGGCTAGAAATGTGATCTCTTTAATATTCTTTTAACATGAAATGGAACCTTGAGAACATTTGACAAACATTAAACCTGAAGAGCAGCGGAAGAATATTATCAGTTATTAATCATTTACCAGAATCAAATCAGCTCCTGATCGATCAATCATCTGAACAGGAAGCTCAGATAATCAATAAGCTGCACCTGATCAACTCCTTCTGATCAATAATCAGACAGAACCACTTCCTGTTCTATCAATAATCGACCAGCTGCGGTTTCTGTGCTTCCCGCAGCTGCAACAGCTGTAACGGTAATAGAGCGTTACTCCTCTGCTCACGTTACTCTCCAGGTGTCCCTGTATGTCTGAATGGTTCAGTCCGGGTTCTCGAGTCCCGGGTCTTACCCGGATCCTTTGTACCGGCTCTCCGGCAGCTCGTCCGTGATCACCTGCGGTCTGTGCACGCGCCTGAACCGGAGCCCCTCCGTCTCATTCATGTTGCACGCGGACGGTTCACCTGCTCGGCTCGGTTCGGCTCCTCTCGGCTCAGCTCGACTCGGTCCTGGTGTGGAGGTTTAACCCGGGTACAGCGGGAGGGAAGCCGGAGAGATGCACCGACACATCCTACACAGAACCACACCACAGAGAGGCTGTTTACTATGACGACATATTGCTTCCGGTCTGCCACTTCAAAATAAAAGACAAAAACGTTCCGGCGTTTTTTTCTTTGTTTTCTTTGGAAGTTTAGAAAAATACGGAGAAAATAGAAATAAGATTAAAAGGGAGCCTAAAAGTGAAATAAAATGTAAAAAAAAAAAAAAAAAAAAAGAATTAAGGAAAACACAGATTATATACATATATATATATATATATATATATATATATATACATATATGTACATATATATATATATATATATATATATATATATATATACATATATATATATATATATATGTATACATACATATATATATATATATATATGTATATATGCACACACATGTATATATGCACACACATATATATGTATTTATACTGTATTTATACCCAGTATAGTCCTGTTGGGATCAGTGTGAATCATTTCAGGGAGGATTTCTGATAAAATAACTCAAACACGTTTATTTCATCTCCTTGACTTCATCACTTCAGCCTCAGATTTATTATTTTGTTCCATCAGAGAAATCAAACATTTTAGACATGAGCTCAAAAAATGTGTCAAATAAAATGACCATGTCTTTTATTTGACTCTCAGAGAAGCTGTTTCTCCAAAGATTTGATATTTTTGATCAATTTCAAAACATTTAAACTAAAGTTTATTTCAAATGAAACTTTTCCAGCATCAATAAACTCAGAATAAACAAAAATATAAAATAAGAACCAGTTTAATAAATAAATAAATCATTGAAGACGTTATCACAGGAGACAGATGTTTCATTAATGACAGAAAACATTGAGGTTTCAGTCTCCAGAAGTTACAGTGACAGACACACGTCCTCTGTCCACTTCCTGTCTGTCCCTCGTCAGGTGGGGACACACCTGTGTTGGCGGAGGCTCCTGGTAGAGGTGAAGCAGCGGCGGCAGGCGGAGCAGCTGAACGGTTTGTGTCCCGTGTGGACGAGCTGATGCGTCTTCAGGTTGTTCTTCTGACTGAACGTTTTCCTACAGACGCCGCACTCAAATGGCTTCTCGCCGCTGTGGACACGTTTGTGTCTGACAAGGTTCTGCGACACGCTGAAGCTCTTCCCGCACACCTCACACACGTATGGTTTCTCGCCACTGTGTGTGCGCTCATGCAGTTTGGCACTCGCTGCCGTGGAGAAGCTTTTCTGACACTGAGCGCAGCTGAACGGCGTCCCCTCTGAGTGGCTGCGGCGGTGAGTCTTCAGGTAGCTGAGCGAGCTGTAGCCCCGCCCACACACGTCACAGGAGAACGCCTTGTTGGCGCTGTGCAGCTGTAGGTGCGTTTTCAGGCTGTGCGCACTGCTGAAACTCTTCCCGCACTCTTTGCAGGTGTGAGCGTGCCGCTCGCTGTGCATCAGCTGGTGGCGTTTGAGAGACGTGGATGAGGAGAAGGTTTTCCCGCACTCGCCGCAGCTGTATGGTTTGACGCCGGTATGGCTGCGCTCGTGCAGCAGGAGTGCGCCTCGCTGTCTGAAGCCCTTCCCGCAGGCATTGCAGATGAACGCCCATTCACCGCTGTGCACGGCGGCGTGCGCCTTCAGGTGCGCTGCCTGCGTGAAGCTGCGGCTGCACACGTCGCAGCTGAACGGCCGGTGGCCCGAGTGGACGAGCTGGTGGCGGCGTAGGTTGGCGGCCACGCTGAAGCTCCGCCCGCAAGTGTCACAGCTGAAGGACTTCTCTCCGGTGTGGACACGGCGGTGGACGGACAGGCTGCTGCGGCTGGAGAACGTCTTCCCGCACTCCTCGCAGGAATGAGGACGCTCGCCCGTGTGCGTCCTAAGGTGAGCAGTGAGGCCGCTCCGCTGGCTGAACGTCTTCGTGCAGATGCCACAGGTGAATGGCCGCACGCCGCGGTGAACACTCAGCTGGTGGACGTGGACACTGCGGCGCGTGGTGAAGCCTTTCTGACAGGTGGGACATTTGAAGGGTCTGTCCCTCAGGTGGACTCTGAGGTGAGCACACAGGTAGCTCCGTTTGGAGAACACCTTCCCGCACGCTGTGCACCTGAACATCTCGCCCGTCCTCTGACATGTCCGCCTGTGTTCTCTGAGGGAACACCTTGCGGCCAGTGTCTCGCCACAGGACAAACATGTGGACGGACCGCTGGATGTCTGGTGGGTCCTCAGGTGGCTGTGTGTGGCAAACAGCTTGCCGCAGTGAGCACAGCGGTGGCGCCGCTGGCGGTGGTGGACGGTGAGCAGGTGGATGGTGACGCTGCTGCGGGCTGAGAAGCCCCGCCCACAGGTGGGACAGGTGAAGGGCCGCTCCCCGCTGTGGACGCGCAGGTGAGCAGTCAGGTTGGAGTGTCTGGAGAAGCTGCTGCTGCAGACGCTGCAGCTGAACATCCGTCTGCCGCCACCTTCCACCGCCGCCGCAGGAGGAAGAGAAGGAGGCTGCTCTGATTGGCTGGTCTCACCTGCAGGATCATCTGATTGGTGGTTCACCTCCACCTGAGTGTGTCCTCCAGCTGCAGGGGGGGCGGAGTCCTGCTGAGGCTGGATGGCAGCGTCCTCCAACAGCGTCCGGAGATGCTGCAGCAGAGACTCACAGAGTCTCCTCACCAGCGCCTGAAGCTCCGCCTCCTGACACGAGACACACACACACACATCGGTCCAAACATGTGAGAACAGGTGGAGAATGTGTCAGGATTTCACAAAGAACTAAATGATTAATTCAGAAAGTAATTAACAGATTAATGAAATGATGAATGAAAATAATCGTAAGTTTCAGCCCGAAAGATAAAATCACACTTTAAACCCACACAGCTGAAGTTAACACTTCATTCACACAAAGTTTACAGACTGAAATAAAATTAAAGTGAATCTGTCTTTGAGTTAATGAAGAAAAGCTTCACTTAAAAATCCAGTTTCAAATTAATTAAGACCAGAAGGAAAGATATTATAATCATTATTACTTATTTTGTATTTTGAGAAATAAGTCTACATGGTTTGTCAAATTTATTCTCAAAATTCAAAATTTAAAAAAAGAATTAAAGTCTGTTTTAATGAGCAGCTAGAAAACTGATTCTAACTTAAAAAAATCTTTCTGACAGATGAGACAAACAAACTTTAATTGATTTTAAATGTGATTTAAAAAATAGAACATAACCTTAATAAAGCTTCAGCAGTTACAGTTATAATATTTGTCCACATAAAGTATTAGTTTCTTTTTAGTCTCTTCGCTCTTTTGGTGGATAAAGAATAAAATAATCAGATAAAAAATTTTTAGCTAACTAGTAAACAATATGAAGAATATGTGTAAACAATCTGTCAACGATTCATTATTATTCTATTAATTTTGATCATTGTTATAATAAATAAATGAACAGTTGGGGTGTGTGTGTGTGTGTGTGTGTGTGTGTGTGTGTGTTACCTGAGTGTGTGTGTGTGTGTGTGTGTGTGTGTTACCTGAGTGTGTGTGTGTGTGTGTGTTACCTGAGTGTGTGTGTGTGTGTGTGTGTGTGTGTGTGTGTTACCTGAGTGTGTGTGTGTGTGTGTGTGTTACCTGAGTGTGTGTGTGTTACCTGAGTGTGTGTGTGTGTGTGTGTGTGTGTGTTACCTGAGTGTGTGTGTGTGTGTGTGTGTGTTACCTGAGTGTGTGTGTGTGTGTGTGTGTGTGTGTGTGTGAGTGTGTGTGTGTGTGTGTGTGTGTGTGTGTGTGTGTGTGTGTGTGTTACCTGAGTGTGTGTGTCCTCGTCCTCCGGTACTTTGACTCTCTCACAGATCTCCGTCACCGCCGTCAACATGAACTCTTCCAACATGGCGGAAACGAGCTGCTGCACCGAGGAGCTCATTTTATTAATGAAACATGAAACAATGAAAAGTTTATCACGAAGTAAAAACTACAAACTGAACATCACAGAGCAACCGAGTGTGTTTACTGTCGCTGAGCCGCCATTACTCAGAGATTTACGACACTTTCTGTTGACTGACGCTCATTTTACGACAAGGGGAGAGGACGGGGGGGGGGGGGGGGGGGGGGGGGTGGTCGCCCCCTGCCGGCAGGAGAACGCAAACACAACAAATAAAATAAAATAAAAAATGAAATGAAATGAAATGTTTTTTAGTAGCTTTTATCAAATATTAATTTCACTTTATTTATTTTATTTTAGCTTTATTATATTGGTACCTTATTTAAAAATACAAAAATTAACCCATAATATATTCAGCAAATCATTACAAAAACATGAATACATAAAACAGTTTAATCATTTTATGTAATTAAATAAATGTGTTTAAAATGTCTGTAATGTATTAGTCTTATCATATCATAAAACTATTCAAATTTATTTCAATTCATGAAATCAATTAAGTTTAAATTAAATTTAAATAAATGTATTTGTTTGTTTAAATAAGGCAAAACAAAGACATATAATCATGAAACCTTATTTTTTTTAAAAAAAAAATAACAAACAAACCGTTTTTAATTATCTGCTCCTGTCTACATTTTATGATAAAAATAAAAAATATATTTAGTTTGTGTTGTATAAAACTTAATTCAGATGAAAATCAGACACAGACAACAGAGTTTATTTTTATTAGTGAAAGTTTATTTATGATACACAGCATGTGATCAGATTCACTGTCAATAATTTCAATAACTATAAATTTATAAAATATGTTCTTATATTTCATTATATATTCATCTGTTACAAAAATAAAAATCAGAGTAGACGCAAAAGAAACAAGAATAAAAAGACTCAGAATTCAAACCTGATTAAAATATTTATGAGCTGAAAATAGATTTAAAATAATTATTATTATTTTTTGGGACCAAATTGTCCAACTTTAATGTGAAAACTGAAGTTAAGTCTCTAAAACTAAAACCGATTTTCCCTCAAGAGGCACCAAGTCACTGTAAAAAATTCACAGTTCAACTGATTTAAAAAAAACAAACTATCAAACTGCTGAAAGTGAAAAATAAAAACAAAACAAAAACTTCACTTTTACTGTTTACAGTCTGAAGAATAAAAATCTTCCTCTCACATGACCACACGGATTTCAATCTGTACACTGCACATGAAGCTACAGCTAGCAGCTGCTTAGCTTAGCATACAGACTGGAAACAGCTAGCTTAGCTCATAATACAGACTTGAAACAGGTGGAAACCACTAGCTTAGCTTAGCATAAAGACTCATAACAGATGGAAACAGCTTAGTCAAGTAGCTTAGCTTAGCATACAGACTGGAAACAGGTGGAAACAGCTATCTTAGCTTAGCATAAAGACTGGAAACAGCTAGCGTAGCTTAGCATAAAGACTGGAAACAGGTGGAAACAGCTAGCATAGCTTAGCATAAAGACTGGAAACAGGTGGAAACAGCTAGCATAGCTTAGCATAAAGACTGGAAACAGGTGGAAACAGCTAGCGTAGCTTAGCATAAAGACTGGAAACAGCTAGTCTGGCTCTCAGTTTCACCTTTTCTTCTTCTCTGCATGTGATTTCTTCAGAGCTAAAGTTCAAACACTTTAAGTCTTGTGAGTGACACACAGGAGCAGGGGATTGTGGGTAGGTTGCTGGTCTTCTCTGCAGCATCGAGATGTTTCGGGTCGACCTGAGAAACGATGCTATCACCTGTCCCTGAGGCTCCTCCCTCCTACTTCTTCTTCTTCTCCTCATCTCCTCTTTGCTTCTTGTACCGCTCGTGGGTCTCGATGATCTCTTTGACGACAGATGGGTCATCCAAAGTTGACACGTCTCCAAGGTCGCTGGTTGTCTCCATGGCAACCTTCCTGAGGATTCGCCTCATGATCTTCCCAGAGCGCGTCTTCGGCAGCCGCTTCACTACCTGACAGACAGACAGCGGGATCGTTAGGACGCTGTGACATCACATCAAGTGAGTGAAGTAAGTTAGGAGTGAGTGTGTGTGTATGTGCGTGTGTGTGAGAGAGAGATTGTGTTGCCGTGGAAAGTGGAGGTGGGCGGGGCCTCACCAGGAAGTGCTCTGGGACAGCGTATTTAGCGATTTTTGTGGCGACGAGTTCTTTGAGCTGCCGCAGGACAAGAGGCGGGTCATCGCCAAACTCCTCCTTCAGAACGACGAAGGCAAATGGGACTGAGACACACACACACACACACACACACACACACACACACACACACAATCAGCAAAAAATAAAAATGGTGGCTGAATAAACAGTCTGGGGTTTAGACATAAGTGTCTTATTCTTGTTGTTGTTGTTGTTGTTGTTGTTATTATTATTATTATTATTATTATTATTATTATTATTATCATCATCATCATCATCATCATCATTATTTGGGTTCACCTTGCCCCTTGTTGATCTTACAGTCTTATTTCTCTCCTCATTGTATATTTCTATCTATATATTTAGTTCACTGATGTTTTGCTTTTCTTGGTTTTATATTTATTATTATTATTATTACTGTAACCTGCTCTGCAGTCTGAGGACTTCATTTGATTTTCTGACATGTAAAACATGTTAATAAATATATTTTCATCCCTTTATTTGATTTCTCAACTTCATCTGTGTTCAGTTTTAATAAATGATGGTTTGTGTTTGATCCTGTGAGTCAGTTTGTGTCAGAGGTTTAATCTGCAGGTCACTGACAGTCCAGCAGGAGGCAGCAGAGAGTCACTAATGTAAAACAAACATAAGCTTACACAAACACAACAACAAACAGTAAATAAATAAATATCAGAATAATAACAGTAAAAAATAAATAAATAAATTCAATATATTCTTATTTTATTTATCAGTTTATACAAAAAATCTTTTAAAAACTATATATTTACACAATGATTTCATTTAATTATTTCCTGTTTGTTTTTTCTCCTGCAGATATTGTTTCCATATTTAACTCTTTCACCAGCAGGAAGACTATTATTTTCTACACCTCTGTGCCTTTATTTTGAAAGTGTTGGGAGTTGAGGTCAGGTGTGTTTCCTACCTTCTCCTTTGATGTCATGTGGGACTCCGATCACAGCTGTTTCTGGAACAGCTGGATGTTCGTCCTGCAACACAAACAACATGAAGAGTTCATGTTCAAGAAGAAGAAAAATAAATAAATAAATAAATATATAAATATATATATATATATATATATATATATATATATATATATATATATATATATATATATATATATATATATATACATATATATATATATAATTGTTTAATAAGATATAAGGATTTAATCTTATCAACTTGTTCTTGACTTCTTTTACTCATAAACATAAAAACATTCAGCTACTTCCTAGCTAACATTAGCGTTTGATTAGTGTTACATGATACAACAGTTAGTTAATTATATCAGCACACATCATGAACACATTTATTTAATCCTGGCAGGGAAACACACTGGATATAATCAAGCTAATGTCAGCTAACGTTAGCGATAGCTGTCCTGCTGTCCCTGCTGCTGCTGCTCTCCCATTTTTTAAAGTGTCTCAGAGTCTCTTAATGTTTATCAAAATACACATTTTTAAACCTTAGTTCTTATTTATCTTTGATTTAGAAGGACTACAGAGTCGACATGTTATTGTTGAGACACGTCTGATAGAAATATTATTGAATGAATTTGTCTAAAAGTAGAAATTTTATCAGTGTTTGAGCAGAATTCCCGCCTTTTTTAAACCAGGAAGTGAGACAGGGGTCCTTAGGGTACAGCTGACCCTTTTTAAGCCTGATTAAATCAGGTTTTTGTTGACAGAAATCTGGGAGACAACTTCAACTTTTAAAAAAATGAAAATAATATTGATAATAATTCGTTGTTGTTTTTTGTTTTGCTTCTGTGTTTGTGGCGTCTCACCAGAGCGTCCTCTATCTCTGCTGTGCCGAGACGATGACCGCTGACGTTGATGACATCATCCATGCGTCCTGTTATCTGGTAGAACCCGTCCTCTGAGCGGAACGCCCCATCACCGGTGAAATAAGAACCTGACAGAACCACAAACATCAGCTGACAGACATCATACAGCGAATCACTGCAACGTCACGGACCAATCACTAACCAGGATACGGTTTGAAATACGCCTCCACAAATCTCTGGTGGTCTCCATAGATACTGCGAGCCATCCCGGGCCACGGTTGGCTGATGCACAGAGCTCCAGAGACCGAGTTACCGGGCAGAGGTTCACCCTGAGGACACACAACATACATGACAAGACAAAATATATCATTATAATACATCACAGGATGAAATATGTACTCACAAAATATATACATTATAATACACTACAGGAAGAATACTATGTAATACAAGAGAGTACACAAAATATACTCAAGGAGGGTTTTAAAAAGTCCATATGTTATATATTAGTTTCACTTAATTTAAGGGTAATTATAATATATTAATATTCATGATATCATGATAACAGACTGAGGCTAAAGCTAAAGCTAACAGGTCCCACGTCACAATGCTATGCTAACAGACTAACAGATCCTAGGTCATGATATAATGCTAACAGACTGTGGCTAAAGCTAACTGGTCCCAGTGGATGTTCGAGTCTTAAATGAGTCTTTTTCTAACATTACCTGTAAACAGATAAAATAATACCGTTAGCTAATGATTGGTGGAAATGCTCAGTTACTACTGTTGGTATTTAGCTAGCTAGCTGGGCATGCTAATGTTAGAGCCAGGGCTGAAGACACAGAAGTAGATTTTTTTAAGGCTAATCCTTAATATAAATCAAACTTTATGTATGATTATTTTCACTTTTGATCCTGAGGAACGTGTTGCTGATGATACGTTTTGTGCTTTTATATAAAATTTGAAGTAAAATGTAGACTTTTCTTCTAATTGAACGTGTGTCTACTGTGGTATTGTTGATTTTAGTCTGTTAAAGGACCTGAATTCCAGTGTCCATGTTCAGTGGGGTTATTTTAATAGAGATCAGAGCAGAATCCACCGTCTCTCCTCAGAGTCAGATCAGTGTTGGTGTGTGTGAACGCAGCAGCTTTCCTGTCGCAGAACGAGGCCACTGTTAAATGGTTCAAATGAAAGAGTGAACAAACACATGATGAGCGTTGATCAGAGCGGGTTGTGTCACTCTGAGAGGATTGGAGTGAGAGTGAAGTGACCTCGACCTGCTGTCAGGATGAGATGTGAGACTGAAGGAGGCCTAATCTAATCTAATCTACGCTCAGTAACAGCGATGATGAGAAACGGTCGAGCGAGCGAACGCAGCCTGCAGATTAATGCTTTCTAACAGACGGGAGGCAAAATGGGGAAAACTAGCGGATAATTAATTTGGGGGAGAAACGATCAGCGATCAAAGTCTGTTAATCAAAGCAAACAGATGCTGCTGGTGTTGTTTTAATGCACAGATTAGAGAGACACAGAGACAGAGACGTGTCCCTCCAAGGATCCAACGACCTCTCACCTCTAAAGGTCAAGTGGCATTAAGAGACACACAGATCAGATCTGAAGCTGATTGGAGGAGAGCTCGCTGGAACCCGCTCACTCTGATCAGATCTTTAGAACCAAATAAAGAACCTTTTTTTTTTTTTATCCCAGGATGTCAAAAAGTGTCCCATGAGGCGCTGCCAGAGGGACATCTGATTAAGATGGTTGCAGATTGGTTAGTTTTTAGGCACAAAACTATTTGGGTAGGTTCAGGAAAAGATCATAGTTTGGGTTAAAATAAGTTATTTACTTTACATATGTTGTGATATAAATGAAGTAAGTCACTTTCTCGCTCTTTATATTATGTCAGAAGTGTTAACTGGTATCTTGTGCGTTTCACCCACAGACCAACAAAATGTTTGACAAGATGTCGGAAACATAGTTTTACTTGTTGCTAAAGTAACTAACTGATAACTGCCGCTAGCTTTAGCTGTTAGCTGCTGTTAGTGAGCAAGTGAACTGAGCTCAGCAGACTGCCAGTGAACACAGCTGGACTGAAGCTAACAGGTCTCGGGTCATGATGTCATGTTAACAGACTGAGGCTAAAGCTAACAGGTCCCGAGTCACGATGTCATGCTAACAGACTGAGGCTAAAGCTAACAGGCCACGATATCATGCTAACAGACTGAGGCTAAAGCTAACAGGTCCCGGGTCACGATATCATGCTAACAGACTGAGGCTAAAGCTAACAGGTCCCGGGTCACGATATCATGCTAACAGACTGAGGTCTCAAAATCTGAGATCTTTAGAACACGATGACGTTCCTCTACAAATAAAAATAAATTTTCTCTGAGTAGTTTTATGGTGAACAGTTTTTTAGAGTACTGTAGTTTCATGGTGCGTTCAGGTCACCTTCTCTCCCATGAGCACCGGCTGGATGCCAAAGAACGGCCTCATGGCCATGGCAGGGATGATGGGAGCTCCTTCCTCTGCAGGACGAGGGGCGATACAGATTCCACCGGTTTCTACAGGAACCAATCAGGAACCAAAAATATCATTATTATTATTAGGGTATGATTCTGTCATGCTGCATTCAAGTGTAGCTGGATTAGTTCCACAGAAATTTGAAGATAAATATTTGAGCAGCATGAACACACCTCGATGAGTCTAATTAACATCTGTTCATCTTAAAGTGAGAAAAAACATCTAAAATATATATTTTATATTACAGCCTATATGTGTTCAATATATCTCTTTGTGTTCCCCAACACTTCCTGGTTTCTCCCTCTCATGTGACTGAACTAACCAATCAGATTCATACTTCTGACCCCTGTAACATCTTATCAAGAAATCCAACATGGCCGCCTTCATGCATTTTTTTAAAGTTACAGTAAGAATAACGTTTATATTCTCACTAATACTTCAAGTTAAATATTTACTGTTTTAAAACAATCTATAATTATTTAATATTTTGTACTTTAATTCATAATAAAATCATGATGAAAATGTGTGTTGACCCATCAGATTTAATCTGCATTAATACACCACAATCATACATAAATAAACTCATTAAATATCAACTTAAGATCTTTTTTTTCTCAACATAACCACTTTGATATCACAAATATTTATTAGTAGGTGAGCTCTTCCTAATAATTGTCTTCTTAATTGATTTTCACTAAAATAATCCCCTGGTTATCATGATCAAAATGAAAGAAAGAAACCAATTAAAATGTTCCAAATCTTTGTAACAAACATTTGTTTTTGTTTCTAAAATAAAATTATTCATAAATGCCCAATGTATTAAACATGATTCAAAGAAAATATAATATTTTTATACATTTTATTATATTTACATATATATCTGTATTTTGTGGAAAAAGAATGGGGCTCGTCATAGATTCATCAGATTATTATTTCTAACTGCCTTAAATAATAAATAAATCTGTGTAACTCTGTAAACATAAAAGGTATTTTCTATTAAATTATATGAATGAAGTTCATTTCTATATATTGATGCTGTATAATGTAAATAATTTTGACATATTTATTAGTTTTTTTTTTCTATTTTCCATATAATTTCTATTTGCAGTGACAAAACCAGTTTCCCTGTTGGGATCAATAAAATATTTCTTTGTTTTTCTTTTCTTTTCTTTTTTTTTTATTGGTGAAAAAGCACATGGAAAAAGTGATACATACATATAACAAACAAGTACACACACAAATACAGATAACAAAGAACATATAGATACAGAGAACAGAGAAGTTGAAGTGTGTGTGTGTGTGTGTGTGTGTGTGTGTGTGTGTGTGTGAAAGAGAGGGTGAGTTATATAATATTCATTATTAATATTGCCATACAATTATAACTAAATAGTAAATAATAATAATAATAATAATAATAATAATAATAATAATAATAATAATAAAGTATAAATCAATAAAGTATTTCTGACTATAGAATATGTAGCAGTGTTTCCTGTGTCGGCCACTAGAGGGCGTCAGCTGTTTCTTCTTCATGCAGCTTTAATTTCCTTTAATTTCTTAATTTATTGGGGATTTTTCTCCTTTTCAGAGACAGAAGCAGCTGGCAGAGAGTTTAAAGTCTGATTTAAAAACACACAAACACACACACAGTCAGTGATTGTCGAGGAATTAGGTCACACACACACACACACACACACACACACACACACACGATGCTGTGAGTGATCCTCGACCGTCCTGTCCTGGAGTGTGTGTGTGTGTGTGTGTGTGTGTGTGTGTTGAGGATTTGATCTTAATTCATTTTCTGCAGAGCTGCAGATGTTCTGCTGCTAATCGGTTAAATTAGGGTTAAAGACGCTTCAGTGAAGACAGAACCAGACGGAACCACAGCTGAGAACACAGACTGACGCCTGTTTTTCTTTATTTAATGCAGACGTGTCTCTGCAGAGACACACAGATGTTTGACGTTTCCACCCACGAACATGAAGACCTGCTGCCTCGTCTATAAATGATGTGAGGTCAGCTGACTGACAGACAGACCGGGGTCAGTCATCGACCCGCTGCTTTTTCATCTCGACATAAAGACATTAGATGACATCATTCAAAGGTTTATTTTAGTCAAACTGTAAAACTGATTTTTTAATCTCATCACACGTCACACTTTTTGACTTTTCACCACATCGTGCAGCTCTGATATACGTCACATGACGCGGTGCACGTGGATGATTGACTCTCCTACAGGAAGACTTCAGCTAAACGTCATCACGTTACTCCGACATCCACGTCGCTTCAACAACTCAACAATTCAACGTGTCGCGTTTTACAGACACGTAAGTTCAAGGATGAAAGTGACTTTACTGCTCAATATCAAATAAACTTTATTACACACTGCGGTGTCAGAGCGGTTAACGAGTGACACCGACTTATTAAATCTGTTAAATCTCAACTTTATGTGTCAGTTTCACATTTTATAAAACGCCGCCGCCGATGCTTTTGATGTCGAGGCGACAGATGTCGAGGACGGTTTCCTGGATCAAATTTAAAGAAAATAAAAGTGATGATGATCGACGGGACTGAAAGAAACGTGACATTTGACCTGCGTCTTTACGTCCTGCGTCACAGACAGTGTTCCTGACGTCAGTTCTTATTGGCTGTAAAAAATAAAAACTACGTTTTCTGGACACTCAAAAAAAAAGTTTCCTTATTTGCAGAAAACAGCTGTTCTGTAGTGACGTTCTTTCAAGTTCCACCATGATCTTCAGAGTTTTTGAACACATTTACGTCCAAAATGTGGGACGTGTCTCCTCACCACGGAGACGTGAGGGGGTGTGGCCTCAAACGTACACTGTTTCCATGGTGACATGAAAATGTGGGACGACATGCTTCACAAAAAAATTCATGATTCACAAAGAAAATGCAGAATAAATGTATTTATCTCGACCTCACTTTCAAAAAACTTTCAAAAACAAATTTTGAAAAATCACTTAAGCTGAATTTTCATGCGTGTAAATTTAATGTTCAGGACAGAAACTTCAAAGTGTACATGATGATTTTATAAACATTAAAATGACTGATATCTTTATTTGTTGGACAGCAGTTCGTACCTCGTCTGTAAAATGAGCCACAGCAGGTAAAACATGAAGGCAGCAGAACTCAAACTCTGAAGTTCTGAAAAAGTTTTACCAACTACTGAACTTTATTTGAGATCATTTACTTTAAATCAACTTAAAGCTTTGAATTTTAGAAAGTAAATGTTTTTTTGTTTTATTTTTTAGTTTCTAAAAAAGATGAAAAGTTTATCTAAAGAAGAAAAGTGAATTATCTCAACTAAAGATTATATGTCAGCAAACTTTTTCAAGTTTATTTCAAAACTTCAGAGTTTGAGTTTGGCTCATTATATTGACATTTATAGTTTTTTTTTTTTTTTTTTTTAGGGGGTCACTTAAACTTTAATTCTTTTCTATCAAAGTTTACAGTTTGAATCGACTGTTTTTATTTGATTTTATTGTTTCATTCAGTCTCATGTGTTTTATTGTGAACATGTTGTGCTCTTATTGTGTATTTTTATGGTGTTTTTATGTGCAGAGCTGAGTGAGATGATAAAATTCTTTGATCTCATATTCAGCTTCTGTTGGAGAATCACTTTATGTCTCTATTAGATGACGCCTGGTTTGATGCAGATCTGTCAACAGGTGGCGCTGTAAACATGTAAACGTGTCTTTGTGCTCCAGACTGAAGGACGTTTGTTCACTTCTTCTTCTGTGTGTTTTAGTTTGTGTCGTATAAAACCTCAGCTGACGTCTGCAGCAGCTCCATAACTCTGCAGTCTGATCATAAAACCTCCTGAAATGAGTCGTATTAAACCAAAAGGAGGAGTTTTATATGCAGAGAGGATTTTATGAGGAACAGATCAGATCATGACGACGACCTGAGAACCGACTGCAGGTCAGACAACACAACCTGTTTATTTCTGCATCCCAGGAACAAATCAATAACATTTTCAATATTTGATTGACTCAAACGCTCCAAACAAACGACCATCAAACAGAACAACAAAATACCTGAATCAACCAATCACACGAAAGTCGCAGTACAAACAGGAAATAAAAACCCAGACGAGCCCCCAGTTTGTCAGAACCGACACTTAGACTGTAGAAATATGGAAACAGTCACACATGATGGTAAATTATTTAAAGTTATTTATTACTTTATCTTATTACTTTAACTACAGATATGTAATGTGCTGTCAGGTTTCTGCAGGTTTCAACGA
>NC_139330.1:360000-452500 GCF_056507025.1 Lutjanus erythropterus
TTATGACTCACCGTCCTGGATCCTCCCTGCCAGAGCCTCTGAGCTGAAGCCGGCGAACACCACCGTGTGCACTGCGCCGATACGTGCACACGCCAACATGGCCGCCACCGCCAGCGGGGACACCGGCAGGTAAATGGCCACCCTGTCTCCCTTTTGGATGCCATGGCTCTTGAGGGTGTTGGCGAGGCGGCAGGTGGTTTCCAGCAGCTCTCTGACGGACAGATGACAGATAGTTAATAATTTTACTTCTATTTTAATTTATTTCTATTTTATGGTGTTTTTTCTTGTTCTGCTGTTCAAATAAAGTTTTTTTTTTTCACATTTTTAAATGTATATACCATAAATTCTCAAATAGCAGTCAGGTGAGTTTTTTCATCTCCCTTCAGAGAAAACCAGGCCTTAATTTGGGGCAGGCTTATATTAGAGACAGGCCTTTATTTATAATTTTTCATTCCATTTTAAAATTGGCTGATTAGTTCTTTGAACTTTCACTTTAAAAGCCTTGATCCCACACCTGGTAGGCATTTAATTTGAAATATCTGCAGGAAGTGTAATTTATTGGCTTAAGAGCCAAGAAGAAAGATGACACAGTATTATTTAAATACTCATTTTTAATCAAGAATTTACAATAAATGTACTCTTCTTTTTTAAATACAGTTGTCATTTCTATAATTTTCGTTTCTTTTTTTTAAGTAAAGCAAACTGAAAGAGGAAAATACATGATTAAAAAACAGAGAATTTGAGATATAAGGCGTGTAATGCAGATGACGGGGAAATCTCTGTACCGATGGATGGATGTCAGTTTAATGGCCTTGCAGATAATTAATGTTGACAGTTAAACTTCGTCAGCTGAATATCTGTGTTTTCCTCACATTGTTTTAGATTTACGGTGTGGTACCGACTGTCTGTGACACAGAGAACCTCCGTGTATTGATAAGATACAGGGCGGTATCGTCTGTGTAGAAGGAGAACATGAGGAACTTATTACCACTGAGCAGGTTTTCGTACCTGTAGGTGACCTTCACCTCAGTGCCGGGCTCGTCCCGCTCCCAGATCAGAGCCACTCGGTCCGGATGTTTCTCCACATGGACGTCCAGACAGTTCACTGACAGACAGACAGACAGACAGACAGACAGACACACAGACAGACAGACAGACTAAAAAGGTCAGTGTGCAACTTCTGATTTTAAAAACCTCAGATATAAAAAGTTTCTCAACTTGTAGAAGATCATTTCATCTTCAGATAAAACAATATATTGTTTTATTATTTATTATGTTATTATTGTATATTAAATTGTTTGTAGCTACTCAGACTGAGAACAGAGACGATGATTCAATGCTCAAAATAAAAGGTGAACAATAAGACTTACAGGAAGGTCAAACAGGTCAAAACCAGAACCAGTCCAAACAGCAAACAAATACAACATGGACATGGAAAAATTCAAACTCCAGGAAAGATTCAAACAAACAAAAACACTGGGAACGCAACAGAAACACGCTGAGACACTTAACAAAAAGAAAAACTGACCACAGAAAGAGGGACGCACACAGATGAAACACACAGGAAACTAACAAATGACAGAGAAAACAGGCAGTGAAAGGACAAAGACAGGAAGTAAGGTCATAAAAGACGATTCTTTCAAAATAAATCAGAACTAAAAACTACTGCAGCTCAGAACTAAAAGGATTAAAAAGAAAAATCATCTTTAATTATTAAGAATAGAACACAGATAAGACAGTCAGTCGCCATCACAACAATTCATTTAAAAAATTCAACCAATCCCTGTGAATTCTGCACAAACTTTGCAACTTTGTACATTTACTGAAACTTTTTCAGAACTGGACCAATCGTCACGGCTTCCTGCAGCTCCACCAATCACAGCAGTCTCCTGAGTAAACATCACACACGTTCTCAGACTCAGTGTTTTATTATTTTATTTTTTATTTTGTCCACAGTACTGAAAAGAACACAAAGTTTGTCTTTGTTCTGTATAATTACATTATATTATATATATTACATATATATTATATGTTCTGTAGTGTTTTCTGTTTTTCTGTTTGAGGTCATTTTACTTCTTTGTGTGAAATTTCCTGATGAATTTCTTCATTTAGAATTAAAGCAGATTTTGTTTGAATTTTCATTCATCTGAAGCTTTTTCATTGAGGTTACGCAAAACAAACAAGACGTTTCTCACTGAACTTTCTTTTTTTTAAATCTTCACTGTAATGCAAAGAAACTAATTATTATTATTATTTCTATTTTTGTCTAAATTGATCCAAAGGCCGACTTGTTACGTCTCATTAGTGAACCGTGAGGATGTTTCTATAAATCACATGAGAACATTGATGTTCTGATCCTGTAATTATTAATAAAGAACGTTTTGTTTCTCGTTTTGTCCTGATGTGACCAACACGTCGACACTCTGTCTTCACTGACTCTGCGATTGAACATTAATCCAAACTGGATTTCAGACTGAAGATCCTGTTTGTGTCTCACGCAGCAGATTTACAAAATATTAATTTCTAACAAGAGAACAAAAAAATCCTCCTGCATGAGATCAGATACAATAAGAATCATCCAGCTGTGCTTATTGGAATATTATTGGATTATTATCAGACAGAAAAACAACACAGAAACCATCACCACACAGAGCTCTGACTGTCCCTGTGGACTGTCTGTCTCTCTGTCTGTCCATACCAGGGGTTCTCAAAGTGTGGTCCGCGGGACAGTAACAGCTCTCAGAAATATTTTGTACAGCCCCCGAACGTCATATTTCAATCTTTTAATCACAATAAAACTCTCAGCTACTGCATCAGACTCATAGAAAGCTGCTGGTTGCCTAGCAACTGGTGACACCTCATGACTGTTAGCATCACTGTTAGCTAAAGTTAGCGACTTCAGTAGTTTAATATGGAGGTGAGATAGAAAACAGGCCTTTTTTCATTATTGAATAATCTGTCGATTATTTTCTCCATTAATCATTTAGTTGGTTCATAAAGTGTCAGATAATATTGATCAGAGAACAAGACGACGTCCTCAAATGTCTCGTTTTGTCCTCAACTCAAAGATATTCAGTTTACTGTCAGAGAGGAAAGAAACCAGAAAATATTCACATTTAAAAAGCTGAAATCAGAGAATTTTGACTTTTTTTTCCTTAAAAATAACTCAGAATGATTAACTGATGAATTCATCCTGTCACAATCTCATCAGCTGTAAAAAAAAAAAAAAACGTGGAGCGTTTGGAGCGACACACTGCCGTCCACGTTGATCAAACTGTTGATTGATAATGATCAGAAAATAGGTTTGGACCTGTTTTTCAAAGACTGATCTATTTTCCAAGTCTTTTCTGTGACAGTTATTATCATTATCAATTCATCTGTTGATCATTTTCTCCATTAATCAATAAGTTGTTTGGATATTTTATGGACTGAATCAAAATTGATTAATCTTTAGAGTTAAATGATTTAAATATGACTGAAGACGGGCGTCACAGCGGTGCAGTGGTCAGCGCGGCCGCCTCGCCTGGTTGGATCAGGGTCTTTCTGTGTGGAGTTTGCATGTTCTCCCCGTGTCTGCGTGGGTTCTCTCCGGGTTCTCCAGCTGTCTCCCAAAGACATGCATGCAGGTTAACTGGTGACTCTAAATTGTCTGTAGGTGTGAATGTGAGTGTCAGTGGTCGTCTGTCTCTGTGTGTCAGTCCTGTGATGAACTGGCGTCTTGTCCAGGGTGAACCCCGCCTCTCACCCAGTGTCAGCTGAGATAGGCTCCACCCCCCGCGACCCTTACAGACTAAGCGGTTACAGAAAATGAATGAATGACTGAAGACATGAAGCCTGCAGGATGCACTTTGTTTGTTCAAGGTAGAATTGTCCGAGCTGTTCCTAAACGCATCACGAGTCAAATATCAACATTTCAAGATAATAAGAAAATAAAAATAAAGTAAATCCAAACAGTTGAGTCTCTGCAGAGCGTCAGAAGTGAAGAGTGACAGAATTTAAGTTTATATGAGTCGATAGATTTATCTTTTATAGGAAAATGTTGCAGATTATATCTTTTAATCTGATATAAAATAATAATTTCATATAAAATTGTGTATTTTTCCTTCAGGTGTTGCTCCTGTTAGCTTCATTTACTGATTGATGATGTAATTATTATTCGATATTTCAGAGTTATTATCAAACACTTTGTTTGAATATTATTCAGTAATTTTTAGTTTAATAGAATTCATTAAACTTCTGCAATTTTATTAAAAAATGGTCTCATCATTTTATTACTTTACCTTTAACTAACTATTCAGATTATTCAGAAAAAAATATGTTTATAAACATTTAATTTAATAAACATTCATTAATTATTTCATTAAATGTAAAAAAAATAAATAAATATTAAACTTGACTTGTTGCAGATTCATCAGGTTTGTCCTTCTCAGCTTCTGTAGCGTAGAGTCACAAAGTTACTGAAGTTTTGACTTTTTTCCAATAATTTTCTCTTTTTCTTGTTTTATTTTAAAAAAATCTTTATTTTGCTTTAAAAAAAAAAAACAAGAAAAGAAGTTTTAGCTATTGATCAGGTATCAGGTCTCTCACCGGACACGTTGATCTTTCCTCCCAGGAACCAGCCAATGGTTCCGGTCCTCAGCTGGCAGTCCCGGACCCGGTGGAACGGTTCCACCCAGCGGAGCCGGTCCACGGCGGCGGAGCCCCAGAAGCGATCCGGATCAGAAAGGGAGAGTCGGTAGAGGTCCCGGTGGGACAGCCGAGACAGCTCGGAGCTCCAGGTCCCCGGAGGAGGCGGAGGAGACACGGAGGACAGGGTCCGGAGAGGAGCCGGTCCCTGCGGGATCCTGCAGCGGCCCAGGAGCGTCCTGAAGAGTCCGGAGGTCCCCCTGCAGTGAGCCGCCATGATAATCCTCACTCAGGTCCTCAGAGTCCAGAAGTGAGACTGTACCTGCTGCGTTCAAACTACACCTCTCTCTCTCTCTCTCTCTCTCTCTCTCTCTCTCAGGTGTGTTCAGGTGTCCGCAGGTACGGAGCAGTCACGTGACGTTTACACAGACACACAGAAAGAACAAACATTTAGGAAGAAGTTTAAAAACTTTCATGTTACATTTTTATGGAAGAACTTTAGTGTCAAAATAAACTGAACACTGGAGTCACGTGACAGAAATACACTCAGTGAAAAATGTATTTTATTTTGTTTTTATATTTAACAAATATAATAAAAATATATAATAAAAAAAATCATTGTGGATTTTACAGAATCAGTTAATTATTTTATTATCTTGAAACAACAAAATAATCAACAGAGTTATAATGTTACTGAAGTGTTTTGGTAAATAAATTATATTATTAATGATTATTATTATATTATCAACAAATTTTATTTTTTCAGATTTCATTAAAAAAGTGTGTCTGCAGGTATGGAGGAACTTTAAAATCTACTTTACAAACAGTCACATGACTTTTTACACAAACATATTCAGGTTTTCTCCTTTAAGTGACAGAAAAATAAAATGTCTTTAATTTAACAAGAAGAACAAAGAACTCATAGTTTTACACAAAAAAAAACTGCTGCACACTTCAGATTTATTTTTTTCATAAAGGACATTTTTCCAGACATTATTTTCTTTCTTTATTATTATTATTTAATATCATGATAAATATATTGCAGAGTTTTTATCATTGATTTATTGAACTTTTGGTATCATTACAGAAGTTAACAAAAGTTAAAACAGTTTAATTTTTCATTCTGACATTCTTTACTTCTGTAAATTCATTGTCACAGTGAAATTATAAAGTTATACTTTGTCTATTTTTATTTCATACCCCAATTTTTTAATTGTTTTTTTTTTTTTTTTACTATTTTTATTTGACAGAATCTCATTTAGTTTTTGAAATTTTATTTAGATTAAGGAAAATCTATATTTGAAAAAACTTATATAACGTAGATCAGTTTATTTTTTTCATCATGTGATTTTTAACTGGAGCTTTTTGAATGTCGTCTCCGTCTCGTTGAGTCGACCGGAGAAACAGCGCCACCTGCTGGTCATGGAAACAAACATTCAGTCAGGTTTTATTTTGATGATTAAAATTTGCACTAAATTTAGGTGTAAATGTACGGAAGCCTCTTTGCATCAACATGATGCAACAAAAATCCCGAAAAAACCCAAAATACTAACTTAATATCTGAAATAATAGTTTCCTGTTTTTTCATCACTCTGGAATAAATGAGCCTCCAGAGAAAAGAAGTTTACAGAGAAAATCTCCTGAATCACCTGCAAACTGAAAAAAATGATTTGTAAATAAATATTTTTTAATCACAAACAGATAAATTTACTTTATAAAACTCAGTTGATGTCTTAAGTCTGAATATGTATTTTTTTTAAAGACTAACATTGTGATGTCAGTGGGCGTCACGGTGGTGCAGCGGTCGGCGCTGACGCCTCACAGCAGGAAGGTGAGTTCGATCCTCCAGCTGGTTGGATCAGGGTCTTTCTGTGCAGAGTTTGCATGTTCTCCCCGTGTCTGCCTGGGTTCTCTCTGGGTTCTCCGGCTTCCTCCCACAGTCCACAGACATGCATGTTAATTGGTGACTCTAAATTGTCTGTAGGTGTGAATGTGAGTGTCAGTGGTCGTCTGTCTCTGTGTGTCAGTCCTGTGATGAACTGGCGTCTTGTCCAGGGTGAACCCCGCCTCTCACCCAGTGTCAGCTGGGATAGACTCCGCCCCCACGACCCTTCAGGAATAAGCGTTTACAGAAAATAAATGAATGAATGAATGTGATCAAAGTGTCTCTTTAAACAGAAAAACTTCAGATTTAAACTAAAGATCAACTGAAGTTCAGTTTTAATCTGCTCTGACTGCTGCTGCCCCCTGCAGGCCGACTGATGAACTGAGGATCACTTTTATACCAATTTATATTAAATTATCACAGTTTTTATGCTCATTATATTTTCTCATCTTCACCGTATCAGGTAAAATAATAAAACTTATTATTTTTCATGTGACTTTTCTTCTTTAGTTTGTTTCAGATCACTTTTCTACACAGTTTACTTCACATGTTTTATATTTCACTTTATATTTATTACTCGTTTTCTCTTCTATCCATTTAAATTTTGGAGCAACCAGACACAAGAATTTACTTTGTGATGAAGAAACTTTGATCTGATCTCGAAGCTCGAGTGGAGTCGTCTTCGTTCTGTGCAAAAAGCAAAAACTATTCTTTTATTTCTTTATCTGAAAAGTGAGACAGTGATTCATTATGAAATTGAAGTAATAACACTTTCAAACACTTTTCAAACCTTGAAAACATTAAATATTCAAGTGTTTTCCAGGATTTCCAGCACCTGGAAGAACCCTGAAGTTTTGTCATCCTTTTATTTTCACAGTCAAGAAATTAAGAAATTAATTAGTCTGTGTGTAATAATTCAACTGTCTGCAAAAGATACAGCATTTATATTCACACCGATAAATATCTAATTAATAAATACAGAATAATGAACTAATATAACTAATAAATAAATATTTTTATACCATGATGCACATTTTGTACATAATTCCTCTGTTTTATTATTATATTTTTGTCTTTATACATACACTTATTGTATATATTTTCTTCTATCATTATTATTATTTTGTTATTATATTTATTATTATTAGTTTTTGTATATTTTGTCCATATTTTTACATACCTCTTTTATATTGTCTAATAATTTCTCTCTGCTCATATATTTTCTTTGAATGGGAGCATCTGTGATCAAGTTTTGGATAAAAATGGATGGATAAAAATATATATGTTGACATAAAACATTCATATAAATTAATAAAAAACACAGATAAACATTAAAGACGACAGGAGCAACAATAAACAGAGAGATTTTCTGAAATTAATGTTTTAATAAATCTGTTTGTTTTCAGATTTGAACCCTTTAAGTAGATTAATTTAGTTCAGCAGGATCAGATTATTTGATGTTTGTTTGCTGATGTTCAACCTGCAGCTGGAAACACACTCAGTAATCACATTACTGCAGTGAAGTACCCGAGTACTGCACTTTTACTTGTAATGCAGCTGTTTTACTTATTTGTACTTTTACTGGAGTAAATGATGTGAATACTGAGACGTGCAGCCTCCTCAACACATGAGGATAGATCAGACGATGCTGTGTGTGTGTGTGTGTGTGTGTGTGTGTGTGTGTGTGTGTGTGTGTGTGTGTGTGTGTGTGTGTGTGTTGCAGCCCAGAGGTCAGATTAAAGGATGTATACAACAGTTAATCCCACCTTTGTGTTCGTACAATAGATTTAATCACCTTTATGAGTCCTAACGATCCTCCATTAATCTGCTGATTGACAACAAACATCAAACACCACAGAGCCGATCAGCTGATCAACAAAACAACCTGTTTGTTTCTCTGTTAAAGGGACAATCCACCAAATTCACTTGTTATCATCTAAGGGTCACAGCAGTGTTTTTCAACCTGTTTTCTCTTTTTTGTTTGTATCTCAGTGAAATTTGCTCGTATGTGCAGTTTTTTTTTTTTAAATGCACAAACAAGCGACTGACCCGTTGGATTAAAAAAAACAGATGTTAGCAGGTTTTAGTTCAGTTTAACAGAGTCTGACAAACATGATGAAAGGTTCCTTACAGAGACAAAACTGATAAAGAAGAAGATCCTTTTAGTTTCATCACAAACAATTTATCACTCTGTTCAAAACAAACTCCAATTACAAAACTGTCAGTTTCACATCATCTTCATTCAAACTGGACAGAAATCAAATAAAACTTAACACAACTGAATTTGTTTTTGTTATCAGTCAAAAGAAAATTATTTGCCATTTATTTTAATAATCACTGAATGGTTTCCACGTCAGTCTCAGCTTGTTAAATGTGACGATTAGCTGCTTTGAAGACGTCACTTTGGTTCTGGGAAACGTTTTTTTTTTATTTTTTACATTTAAAACATCAGGAGAGCAAGAAGGTCAGACATCGGAGAAACGGCACGTTGAGTCTGAATATTTCTTACATCAAATCCAATCCATCCATTAATCCATTTCTCAAATTGTCAAGAAATGTGAGAATTTGTTGAATAAGAAAAAGTAAACTTAAAAAATGAGCAAAAGAAAATTGAAAATGAGAAAACAATGAAAAAAAGAAGCTTTGTAGCTGAAAAACTACTGATGATTAATAGATTGTTTGTTTTTTAGGTTCCAGTCTGTCACTCTTCAGTGAACTTAAAGTACGTTTCATTTACTTCATGATTTATTTCCTGAGTCTGTTTCCATTTGAACTTGATTTGCTTTTATTCATTAAATAGCTTTTCATTCTCAGCTAAGCATAAAGAGATTTTTCAAACTTTTGGCATTTTCTAATGTGCAAATTCAAAATGTTCATAAAAACATTTGAAAATAGAATCCAGGTTACAAAAAAATACCAAACTTACCTTTTGACTTCTCATGTCACATATGAAAAGAAAGTTCAGCTGTCCACATACTTTTGGCCTTATGGAATAAGTGAAGAGTGTGATGTCAGAGGTCAGAGGTCAGAGGTCAGAGGTGAGCGTCTGCCTCTGCTGCTGTGTCTGCTTCAGGTGAGCCTTGGTCTGCAGGTGAGCCTTGAGGAAGGTGAGCAGCCTGAAGTGTTTCCCGCAGGCGGAGCAGCTGTAGGGTGTCTCTCCGCTGTGAATGCTGCGGTGCCTCATGAAGCTGGTGGCCAGGTTGAAGGTCTTGGAGCAGAGGGAGCACCTGTAGGGTTTCTCCCCGGTGTGAGTGTACCTGTGGTCCCGGAGCTGTTCCTTCAGACGGTAACTCTTCCCACACACGTCACAGTGGAACGGTTTCTCCCCCGTGTGGCTCCGCTCGTGGAGTTTGAACTGAGACAGGTACGGGAACTTCTTACCACACACCTGCACAGGTGGGAAGTAATGAAGTACAAATACTTAGCTACTGCACTTCAGTAGAGTTTTCAGGTATCTGTACTTTACTTGAGAATATATTTTTCTGACAACTTTTTACTTTTACTTGTTACACTGAACATAAATATCTGAACTTTCTACTCCTTACATTTTCAAAACAGGCTTGTTACAGAACAAGACAAAAACATGGAAGGATGTATCAAGATGAAAATGACACAAGACACAATGAGATGAAAACAATGTAAAAGACACAAAAAAGATGTAACAAGACAAAAATGAGTTATCAAGACAAAAAAGACTAAAAGGACATAATGAGACAAGACATAAGAATGTGAGACAGACAGAGACGGAAACACAGAAACAGTCAGTAGAAATGTCCTTCAGAGGACGACCCTGAATCAGTACTTCTACTTTTACTCTACTGCAGTACTGACTGAGTGGACTTTCACCACCTGTCCTCACCTGGCAGGTGATGATGGAGTCGTCGGCGGGCAGCTCGGCGGCGGGCAGCTCGTGCGAGTGTTTGCTGATGACGTGGTTCTTCAGGCAGCGGTAACTCTTGCCACAGACAGAGCAGAGCTGCCTCTCTCCGCTGTGGATCGTCTGGTGGCTGCGCAGGTTTCCCGCCTGTTTGAAGCTCTTCCCACAGGTGTTGCAGCGGTGCGGACGGACCTCGTCGTGCACCTGTTTGTGGCGTGTTAGGTGGCAGGCGCGGTAGAAGCTCTTGCCGCAGACATCACAGACGAATGTCTTGTCAAAGTGGGTCATGCGGTGCTTCTTCAGCACGCTGATGCAGGAGTAACCTTTCCCACAGACGTCACAGTGGCATGTTTTCTCTCCGGTGTGACGCGCCTTCACGTGCAGGTCGCGGTGGATTTTACGGTTGAATCTCTTGGGGCAGTAGTCGCAGGAGTATGGGAGCAGCCCGTGCTCTTTGATCTCGTGTTCACGCAGTCTCAGGATGCCGGTGAACGACACGCCGCACACCGAGCACAGGCGGTGAGACTTCTTCTCGTGGTCAGACAGTCGCTCTGTGTTTGGAAACAACATCCCGCACTGTGAGCAGCGCTGGTGAGTTTCTGTCGTCTCTGCAGGTCGAGACGTGCTGCTGCCTTTTTTACGCCGGCTGTGGTGCCGTTTCCTGCTGCGTCCAGCAGAGACTCCGTCCTCCGTTGCAGAGGCTGCGCCGGGCGGCGGAGAGGACGATCGAGCGTACTCATGATCTGGGAAATCAGCCTGCAGGGGAGGGGAGGAGGAGGAGGAGGAGGAGGAGGAGGAGGAGGAGGAGCGGCGCTCGTTACGCAGAGATGTGGTCTCACCCGTCGCTTCTGTTTTATTTTCACCTGTAAAAACATGCAGATTAAAATTAACTTTAAACCAATAATTGAGAAGTGATTATTTGTCAGAGCAAGTTTTATTTCTTTATTTTTTGGTGTCCTAATTGAAAATATTTGTTTATTGGTAAATTGTTTCATTTAGAATGGATATTATTTTGGCCTGATGTGTGTTAACAAGCAAGAAATTAATAAAATAATAATTAAAAACATCACGAGTCCTTCATGTCTCCACATCCACCTCTGAACTGGAATCAGAATCATCCTGATATTTAGCATCTAAACTCAGTTTTGTAGGATCAAGATCACATGTACTGGTTTTGAAATGATTTAATCTTGAATTAATTTAATGTCATCTGGATCATTCTGATCTGGATTCAAAATTGTGAAATGCTGGCTCAGACAAAAATAACTGTTTCCATGTTCTGTAATGTTCCTTGTATTTCCTGTTGTGGATTTTTATCTTTAGCTCAAACATCAAAAGGAGAAAGTCCACAGGAGTCCAAGATGTCTGATGTTGAAACTGGTTTAATGAAACTTGTTCAAGCAGAATGAAAGAATAATCAGTACACACTTTGTCCTGATGCTCCCTTCAGTTCTGGAGTTTCCGTCTTCAAACATTCATAAACAATCTGTGTCCAAATAAAGTCAGACCGACACACGGACAGAACGTAGAATCAGTCTGTTGGTCTGCAGATCCAAACACAGGAAATATGAATGAACAAAGTCTGAGAGCTCAGCTCCTCTGATACTCAGTCCGATTACAGTTACATCTGCTCCATTCAGAGACAGAGGACAAACAGCTGCCATAGCAACAGTATCAGGTGGTTCTCTTATTTATCTCAAAGGAGCAGACGGCTGCATTTACTGTCTCGAGGAGAAATTCAGCACAGGCCTCCCAGTTACCTAAAATACCTAAAACTGGAAAATTCACTAGTATCTCCTCCTTTAAAGACGACCTTCACAGATCTGAGCCGACCGCAGGACACCAGAGACACGGTGGACGCCGTGTCAGGACGATGGGACACTTTGTGATGTTTTATCCACCACAGGAGCATCCAAAAGGACAATTTCACAACTTTTTATTAAAAACAAAGGAGCATCAGCCACCTGTCCTTTAGACTCAACAGTTTGGACATTTTGGGCAAATTAACACCAACAAAAGACAAAACAACTTTCATTGTTATGAATCTTTAAGACAGAACACGATTAAATGAAGTTACTGTGAACTTCTGTTAATTCACTTTCTTCTGTGAGCTACAGTCATTCATTTATTGTTTAATACTGTAATAACAACAAAAAACAAAAATATAAATCAAATGTTATGTACATCGTGTTTTTTGTCAATAATACTGTAATAATAACGAAAATAAAAAATGAAAATCACAACCCGAATAATACTATACACAAAAACAACAACAACAACAATAATAATAATAACAATAATAATAATAATAATAATAGTAGAAAAAGGTGAAAATCACATTTGTACATCTTTGAAGAAAACTACAAAATGAAAATGTAAATTTTAGTTTGTAATTAACGAACAAACTATTTAATGTTGTTTGTTTGTTTGTTTGTTTTTTAACACAGACTCCTCATTTGGTTGATGACACATTTTTCAAATATGGACAAAATGATGTCCAACATTTTGGACATGAAGCCGTGGGAGGCGAGGTCCACCGTCTCCACTCGCTCCTTGATGGCTGACATGGCTCTCCTCAGCTGGGACCTGCAACCAATCACACGGAGAGAAGAGACACGTTATTAAACAAACGCACACAGAGAACACAACAGGACAGTGTGACATCACAGTCTGCACTGAAAACAAAAAACAATTTAAATCATGATGATATTTATCGAGGTCTGAACAAAAACAATCTCATCTGGAGAACAAAGATCATTATGTCAGAACGTCTCTGCAGAACTACAGAACCTCAGAATGATGATGTTTTCTCACATAAAAAGAAAAGTTAACATGTTCTGTGATCTGGATATTGGACTTGATCATATTGTGATTTTATTGTGATTGCAATTACTGTGCAGCTCATTATCGATCAGTTTGTGTCTGTGACTTGAAAGCATTAATTCTGACGTCCTGATCACGTATTTTTCCTGAATATGTGAGGGATGTTTCATAGTGAGCAGGATGATTCAGGACCCCTTCACTTCACGTCGGGCTCCTGAATCATCCTGTCAGCTTTTAACGACGCGCTCACTGTACATTTCCCCCTTATTACATGGTCAAAATGGAGTATTTAATAAAATCATGTCATAACGTCCAATAACGATCAGATCGATCGATCTGAACATCCGTTGACAGGGTCCAGGATGTCATCACGTTGGGTTGTTAATGAGCATCGGTGTCAATAAAGTTTACTGAGGTTGAAACTCACCAGAATTCAACCAGCTTGCCCAGAGTGACCAGCTCGTCCTCGGCCTCAGGGATGACGTAGAGACCTCGAAACGGGAGATGGTCTCTCACCAGGCCGGCGAGGCTCACGCATAAAGAATCGACCTCCTCTGATGAAGAGAAGAAGAGTAATAAGGAAGTTATCACCTCAGTAAAAACTGTCAGTGACTTATGATGATTAAATTAAAGAGCGTTCTGACCTTCACACAGTCGAGAGAACAGAGACACCTCGGAGGTCAGCTGGGTGGGTTTGATCCCCACCTCCTCCAGCTGCACCTGCAGCTCCTTCCTGGCGTTATTATCTGTCCTCAGGTACGCTGCTAAAGATGAGAACGACATGTTTTCTGGAGGACCGACCCGCCGTGCCAGCTCCTCCACTGTGATTTTACATCTGTGGACGAATATGATCAGATTAGAGATCTGCTGCGTCATCTGATCGGCCACCGATCAAAATATTCAGCGCCGATCGTCAGGGTTTACAGGTGGATGTTTATCATGAAAGTAATATAATCACAACGTCAAGCAGTTTTCAATAACTTCATCCAAAATCCAAGCACTTTCGCTAACCCTGAAGACCCTACATTCAAATTCAAGGGTTTTAAAAAGTTTTCAGCACCTGTATGAACCCTGAATATCGGCCAATCACAATCGACGGCTGATCAATCGGAACATCCTAAAGCTGTTCATACTCTCTATGATTCAAGCCTGTTTCTGACCTGAGTTTTGAGCCTCACTTTGGAGTCAGACTGAATTTCAGCTTCATCGGGTGTCGTTTGGCGTACAGCGTGCAGGAGGAAGCGAGGACTAATCAGCTGCTCTGATGAATCAGTGTCATGTGATAAATGTAGGTGGGTTGTTGTTGAAGCAGAATCATGAGTCGATTGCCCAATATCAGTCTTTTTTATCACTGCACCAAGTGACAAACAGAGTGTCTGTTGCCATAGAGACACGATGTGTCATCACATGGACGGTAAAGCGTAGCTAGCTTAGCCCCATTTCTCTCTGCTAAACAGACGAGTCATGCTGTCCTAGTCTGGACATGCAGCCATACGGCTCTGTGTTTTTTATAAGTCTGGACACGCGACGGCTCAGGTGATCAAAGCAGTATGCTAAGGGATTAGCTTGTGAGTAGCCCCTAACCCCGCCTTGTTAGCATTCTTGCTAGCAAACTTCTACCTGTCGCACAGCTTTCGAACAAATCTTTACTGACAATTGTCAACAGCCAGTACAGTCTGCAGGGGCCAACAGGGAGTTTTATTTTCTGTTTTTCATGTACAGTGTGCACAGTGTGTCAGACCTTGTGCTCGTAATGCACTAGCCTTTCTGACAGAAAGACATTTGGTATTACTAGCTAACACAGTCTTACCTCTTCTTTTTCCCTCCAGACGACAGAGGGAGGATGCTGTAGATTTCTTTGAAGACCTTCGGTGGAGGAGCTGCGGTCGTGTGCTGGGTGGAGGTGGAGGAGTGTGAGGTGGAGGTGTTTGACGTGGAGGGAAACAAGTCGAGGGACAGTCGGGCCTGGACCGACTGTAGCAGCGCTGTGAGGGGGGCGGGTTTTGGTGACGGCGGTTGCTGACTGCTGGTGGATGGAGTTTGTTCCTCTGAGTCAACTGAAAATGAGAAAAACTCCAAACATCATTCATTTATCTGAAAATAAAAGTAATGTCATGTAAACATGCAAGAATAAATAATAAAAACAGTAAATAAATGAAAAATAAATACTTTTTGGCGATGAAAGGAAGGCGGTCCCTCAGTCTAAAGCTGGTTATAACAGTCTGATCTGATCTAATTCTAATCTGATACAAATACAGAAATCAATATAGAAATGTATAGATGAATGAATAAAAAATAAACCCAAAAATAAATGTAAAAACACAGGGAAAAAAGTCTTTCTCATGAGCAAAATATATTTATTTTCCATTTCCTGTATTTGATTATTTACTTCTGTATTTATGTACAGTTATGTAGTTGTTTGTTCTTCATAATTCATGACCATTTCATACTTTTATTGAGGAGTTATATTAGAAAATATGAATTTTGGGCATTTTAAAACTTTTTAAGGACGTGTGTCCCCCTGCATCAAAAGAGAAGAGATACAACTTCCAAAATCTCCAAAACTGCTGCAGAGATTAAACTGAAATCAAACATCAAACTGTGAGGAAGACTACAAGTGTGTTTTTTTCCCAAACTGTTGGACTGTTCCTTTAAGCAGATATAAAGTAGACATAAGCGTGTAAAAACTGTGACAAACAAGCCTTACATGGATTCTCCTGAGAATCAGGCCCAGTGGTTCTCTTACGTTTCATTCCTCTGGCAATTTTCTGAAAAGAGAGACAAAAAAGATACTTATTAGCAATCGCTGATACATACACCAGCCTTTCTGACAGAAATACAGGTGATATTATGACTTAACAGTGTGAAATGAACTAGTCTTTCTGACAGAAATACAAGTGTTAAATGCACTAGCTTTTCTGACAGAAATATAGCTGATATTATTAGCTAACAGTGTGAAATGCACTAGGCTTTCTGACAGAAATATGGTGGATATTATCACTTAACAGTGTGAAATGCACTAGGCTTTCTGACAGAAATATGGTGGATATTATCACTTAACAGTGTGAAATGCACTAGGCTTTCTGACAGAAATACGGTTCATATTATCTGGTAACATCAATACTTTAGTTTCTCATTACTGATAACAGACAAAGCAGCTTCAATACATTGTAACCAATAACTGTTTATTTAATTAAACATATAAAATCAATAACTTTATTACTCACCAGTGAATCAAGCTCTGGATGGTTGGTCGGGAGCAGGATTTGTGGTGAAAGTGAAAACTGCACGTCATTGGCTGAAGCCTTGTTTGATTCTATTGGCTGGTGGAGGAAAGTGGTTGGTTTTTTGTCAGAAAAGTCCTGAAGGCAAACTTCTCGTCCACGATCACCTGTCCAGGTAGGACAGAGCGTCATCAGCACGGTTCTGAACGTTTTCGCTGCATGTCTAAATTAGGGCTGCAACTAACGACTGTTTTCTTTATCGATTAATCTGTCCATTGATCGTTTAGTAGTTTGGTCCTTGTAATGCTCGATCAGTGTTTCTCAGTTTTGTCCACAATCCAAAAATATTCAGTTTACTGTCAGAGAAGATAAACAAACCAGGAAATATTCATACTGAGAAGCTGAAATCAAAATTTGGATATTTTGCCTTAAAAAATGACTCAAAGCAATTAATTGATTATCAAAATAGTTGATGATTAATTTAATAGTTGACAAATAATCGATGAATCAACCAATCGTTGCAGCTCTAATCTATATCAAGTTCATGTTGATTCATCATTCAAACACATTGATATAAAAACACAGACGGCTGCAGTGTGTGTGGATGCTGGGTGGCTGTACGGTGGAGTTCCTCAGGGTTCTCTTCTTAATCCATTATACCTTCAGTTTACATGATAATATGGAACTTGGAAACATTTGATATGTGTTGTCAGTGTCTTTAAAAAATTACCCACATGACCTGTTAGAAAAATGCTTTAAACAAAGGTTTTCTAATATGTGAAGGTTTGGTTAAGTTTAGAAATCTAAAAATATTTGGTCCAAACTTTATTTAAGTTTTCTGTCTACGTTTGGGGCAAAGGATTGAAACACAACATCTGACATAGACTCATCTTATAAAGTTGCTGTAACTAATATGTTTGCACACCAGTCTTCAACAGATCAACATGATCATTCAAGCAGAGTCGTGTTTGTGTCACTTGATGAATGTCAGTCCAGTATTCACTCTCTTTTAGTTCTGGTTTTGGTCTCCACCACCTCCTGGTGTAAATATCTTATGCTAAATATCTCAGACTGTGTCTGTCTGCTGTTTCTCCAGTGTGTCTAAATTTAAGGCAGGTCATGGGTAAACTAAGAGTTAGCCACAGACCCTTCGCTAAGCCCTGCTCTCCTTAGTTACCGTTGCTAAGTCAGTCAAGCTTTCTATTTCTAGTTGATGACTGTGGATTTTGTGGGATAAAATTCTTGCTAGCAGATTTTATAAGTGTAGCTGGCTAATGTAAGCTAATGCTAATGCTTGAACTTGTTGAGTGAGCTGAGACGTCCGTCTCCAGCTGAGTTTTTAACGTTTCCGGTTGGTATTATTAGGTAACAGTGTGAAATGCACCGGCCTTTCTTACAGAAATACAGCTGGGATTATTAGACACAGGATTGGACAGTTGCTGTTCAGGGGAGGGGCTTAGCAAAGGGTCAGTTCACAGCTAACAGTAGAATCACCTTCTCATAATGTAAGACTGGTTATTGGCTGAATTTGTGGATCCCAGTTGTCTCAGTCAGACCAACTCACCATTAGCGTTAGCATTAGCATCACTCTGTGGTGACTCTAGCAGACACTTTGAGTCAACAGCAGAATTCTACAAACAGAAAACAGTCTGTCAGTGTTCAGTTTATTCACTTAGTTCAGAGGATGTTCTGACTGTTTGTGTGGATTCTGTCACTGACCCCGTACACCAGGATGTAGGTCTGTTCTGCGGGGGGGCGTTCACCTGCAGCATCTTCACCGGAAACATACCAAAATCACACACAACATTAGAGTAACACACGCTGCACAAATTGTTCATACTGTGAACAACTTTAGTCAATATTTCACACATTCTGACCAACTCAGGTTAAAGTTAATTGTCATGTTTGATCTTGGACTGCAATGTCTATAAACTGTCAGAAAATAGTGAAAAATGTCCATCGCAGTCCAAGTTGTTGTCTTTCAATGTCTCCTGATCTCTAAGATGTGGTGGAAGAGAAATAGAAACACTCAAGTAAAGTACAAGTACTTCAGAGCTGTACTTCAGTACAGTATCTGAGTAAATGACAGAGATGTGAGAGGAAGCTCTGAAGTGAACCCAGTAATGTTGCTGCTTCTCTGTGTGAAAGACGTGCTCTGTGTTCTCAGCTCACCTTCTGTCGGCTTCATCAGACCGTCGCTGCTCCCCTCAGACTCAGGTGGATCCTTCAGGTGTGCTGGAGTGTCGTCCTGTTTCACAGCAGCCAACAGGAGCATCTTCAGGATTTTATCCACAGCTTCAACACACAGACTGTCCACCAGAGCGCTCAGTTCCTCCTGAAACAAGCACAGCAGGAACCCAAGCTTCAGACACAACAGTCATCTGTTTTTAATGGTGTTTTACTGAAAAAAAAAAAAAAACTCATCATAACCTTTATTCAAATATCTGTAACTTTAATGCTGTTTTGCAACAAGGCAAAAATTTCAACCAATTAAACCTGAAGAGCATAAAACTACCTGATGTAAAAATGAACACATAAAGATTAATTCATGGAAAATTTCAAAAACAACACAAAAATCAATAACAAATAGACTTTAAAATATCCAGACAACATGGGTGACTTTTGTGAAGTTCTCTGTTTTTAACCAGTTTAGCATTAAGTGACAGTAAACAAGTTGGCCAATAAACACTGAAACATTTGAATTAGCAGATTTTTCAATAGATGGTGTAAGTTAATTAACCTACATGACTACAGAATGAGAGTGTCTGACTCGTTAAATTAGCAGACTTCTGAATGGAATTTGGTGAGAGTTAAGTATATGAGCACAGTATGAGAGGGTCTGTCTTCTTAAATTAGCAGATTTTTGAATGGAGTTTGGTGAGAGTTAAGTATATGAGCACAGTATGAGAGGGTCTGACTCCTTAAATTAGCAGATTTTTGAATGGAGTTTGGTGAGAGTTAAGTATATGAGCACAGTGTGAGAGGGTCTGACTCCTTAAATTAGCAGATTTTTGAATGGAGTTTGGTGAGAGTTAAGTATATGAGCACAGTATGAGAGGGTCTGACTCCTTAAATTAGCAGATTTTTGAATGGAGTTTGGTGTAAGTTGACTGTATAATTTATGAGTGTGTGACTCCTGCACTGACTGACCTCCTGTCACCACACCGGAAGCCTCTGGAACCGAAACAGTTAAACGACACTTAGCTGTTAGCTGCAGTTAGCTGCAGTTAGCCGCGGTAGCTTAACTCACCTCAGTTTCAGGGTTTAGTTTTTCTTCCGCCGCCGACAAAGTCTCCGTCAGCACCGACCTGGCCAGGTGAGTCACGATAAGCGTGACGTCACTTCTAAAAGTGATCAAATCGACCATATTTAAGAGCTCACGCACTTAGCAGCCAGCTAGCTTAGCAAAAACACAAACACAGCTAACTGCCGCTGTTGCGGATAGAGGAAATGACGTAATCTTCATCTTCTTTCGTTAGTAACATCACTATCGAATTACTAAAATAAAAGATAAATCTGTAAACGAATAAGAAAATATTGGAGGCATGAAGAGGAACAAAAGAAACAAATCGGAATGGAAAGACGAAATGTTGAAGAATAATTAAAAGTATTTTCTTTTTTTTCACATTTATTTGTTACTTTATTTCTGTATACATTTTAAGAATATCTGTATTTTTTGCATATACATTGCTTTACTGAATATTTTTAACATTTTAAAATTATTTTTTACATGAAATTTATTTATTTTTACCCTCTGTTTTTCCTTATTTTTCTGTATTGTGTTTGCAATTTATAAACAAAACTATCTATACATACATATTAATGAAATATATAAATTGTAATTTAAAATATATCAAGAAATACATCTGGAAATAAATTAAGAAATAAATGTGAAAGTAATTAAAATGCTCATAATTGTTGTTTTCTTATTTTGTAACTGATTATTCAGTTTCATTAATGAAAATATAAACGAAAACTGCATTTCTCTGTGTATTATGCTGTCTAGCTCTAAAGTCATGACCTACACTGTTTTTAACAGAACTAAGTTTTAGTTAGTGTAATTGAAATTTACTGAAAAATGTAACAAAGACATGAATAATCATGTTCATTAATTTAAAATATCTGCAATGTTGTGTTGAATGATCAAAATAAAAGCTCCAGTGATTCCAAAAATACTTTTTATTCACCAACCTGCAGCTGTACATACATATATTATTAATAATAATAATGATAATGATAAACAGAATTTTTAAAATATTACATTAAATTACATTCATTCACAGAGATTCAGCCACACTGATCAGTGCTTGACAGACAGTCAGATTATAAAACACACAAAACCAACAGGAATAAAACATTAAATAGTCTCTTTTTCTCCAAAAAAAACAAGGATATAAAACACACTCTCAGAACAAAACAAGAATAACCACACAGACAGAGACATCAGCATTTACATCCTCAAACACTTCACAGCTCTTTTACAAAAGTCTTCACTTTCAGTCCAATTGCTCGTGGTCGAGCTGAAGGTTGCGGTTGCGGTGGCGGTGGCGGTGGCGGCGTTGTGTTAGCATGTTTCCATCCTGGTCGGGAGCACCTGAGACGTAAACCGTGTCAGCTGACACGTGACACTTTAAGTAGCTTTTGATTTACTGTTGAAAATCCCTGAATAAGTGACTCAAAAAGTCAGCATAAAAAGTGTTTTTGTCCCTAAACTTCACAGGTAACAACTGTTAGCATGCTAACACACTAAGATTTTCTATTTCATTTAACACTTGTTAGTGTGTCACCCAACAATATATCAGCACTCAAATATTACACCTGAATGTGTAATATTTGAGTGCTGATATTGGTAAATAAATAAATTGGTAAATGTTGGCATGATAAAATATTACTCACAGGCTAATACTTTAGCATACCAACATTTACTGGCATGCTAACACACTAGGAGTCCAGTATTACAGTTTAAACATCTGTTTTTGTTTGTATGTACTGTAAAAACTATTATTGTAGTATATTAACATTTATTAGCATGCTAACATACTAACGGACTGTTACATCTTAAGTAAACAGTAAATGTTTGTTACCATTGTGAAACTCTAATCATACTCTATTATTTTAGCATACTAATGTTTAATTACATTATTGTTAACATACTACAACTCTATTTTTTAAGTAAACAGTAAATGTAATCACAGGCTATTTAGCATACTAACGTGTTAGCATGCTAGCACATTTGAAATAAAATGGCAAACTGAGGCCATGATTGAATATTTGTGTGTTTTGGAGTTCTGCAACCACATGCTAAGACACAAACATTCAAATATTACCACTTAAATTAAATTATTAATTTAATTTTCTGTAAATTATCTGTGTGTTTTGTGAGCATGATAGCATATTGTAGCCTTGTCAGTGTTTTGAAAAACCGAGTAGCCTTATTTATTCATTATTAGCATGTTAGCTAATAATGAATTAAGCCTACTGTTAGCATAATATTGCCCACTTTGCTTATATCCTAGCATATTATTAAATGTTAGCATGCTACTGAAGTTAGTATAGTGCAAATGTCAAAAGTACTCTAATGTTAAGTTTTATATTTGTTAGCATACTATGGTAGTATATGCTAACATATGATAGCATTTTTCCCTTAAAGCTTTATGTGAAAACTTGCATAGTAACAGATGATGTAAATGCTGTTCACTCATTGGCTGTCTTTTGATCCCTGAAAGAAGAGCCAATCAGACTCCTGTGCTCCCACCGCCATCGTCAAACTGCCACCTCATCACGTCTGACTCATCGTACAATCTTCAGCTGTGTTCATCCGACTCGCCGCCGCTCTGTCGCCGTGGTGAGGAGGTGGACCTCAGGGAGCCCGTGGCCTCCTGCTGCTGCTGTTTGGAGGAGCTGGACAGGTCGATGGCCACCTCCTCCTCTGTGTCCTCCTCCTCCATCTCCAGCAGCTCCTCCTCCTCCTCGTGCTCCACCTCCTGTGCCGCCTCCCGGGCCTCACCACCGCTGCCCCGTCGCTCTGAGGCGTCGCAGAACGAGTCGCAGCGGGTCGAGTCTGACGCTGGAGGGCTGGAACACTTTTTGGACATTTCTAAAGACTTCTTGTGCATCCCTGTGAGGACAGAGACAGAGACAGAGATTCAGTTCAGTCTGCAGGAGACACACACATCATCACTCCGGTTCAAATAAATACACTGGACTGAGGCAGGGATGGACCGGTCCCTGACAGAGACAACAGGCCCCTGACAGGGACAACAGGCCCCTGACAGGGACAACAGGCCCCTGACAGGGACAACGGGCCCCTGAGAGGGACAACGGGTCCCTGACAGGGACAACGGGCCCCTGACAGGGACAACGGGCCCCTGAAACGGGCCCCTGACAGGGGACACACATATAAAGACCCAACAAAAGTTTCTCTTTACAGTCATTTTGTGTCTCTTTGTGGTTGATTTGTGTGTCTTTTGGTAAGTTCATGTCTCTTTGTAGTCCTTCTGTGTCTCTTTGTAGTTGTGTTGTGTCTCTCTGTGATTGGTTGGTGTATTTGTTGTTATATTGTGTCTCTTTTGGTCATTTTTTGTCTCTTCGGTTGTGTTATTACAGTCATTTCTTTTTCCTCACTTTGTGTCTCTTTGTAATTGTTTTGCATCTCTTTGTCGTCCCTCTCTGTTGTTTTGTCTCATTGTTGTCATTTTGTGTCTCTTTGTAGTCCTTCTGTACAAATGTTTGGTCCCGTAATCATTAATTAAACTGAAATAATCATATAAATGTAGAAATGTCTGCACTGCAAATTAATTAAACTGGAGTAAGTGTGTGTGTGTGTGTGTGTGTGTGTGTGTGTGTGTGTGTGTGTGTGTGTGTGTGTGTGTGCAGCCTGTGTATTGATGCGTGCCGTGTGGTGCGTGTGTGCGTGGCACTGACGTGCATGCGGCTCACCGAGCAGCCAGGGGGCGCAGGATCCCATCATGCCGTTCTTGGCTGAGTTGAGGATGGACTCTGGCAGCGGGATGGAGTGTCGCACCATGGCGCCGTACAGACCGTACTCCGCCATGACACTACTGCGACCCCAACACTTCTCGCGCTTTCGCCACTTCGCCCGCCGGTTCTGGAACCAAACCTGGAGACAAAATGAAGAGACATTCAGAACCAGACAGAACAGAGAGAACGTGAGCTGAGGTTCTGTCAGACTGACCTGGAAAATTTCTACTTGACTAATTGCTGAAAACTCTAACAATCAATTTATTGATTAGTTGATTAATAAATAAGATACAAAATGCTTTTTTTGTCTTTTGTTCTCATTGTGCAGAAAAGATCCAGTGAAAAGGTGTGAAAGTATATAAACTGAAATAAGAAAGTAAATGATTTTACTTCAAACTCGCAGACTGAATGGTTTTTAAAAAGTAAAACTGTTATTATTATTATTATTTATTATTTTCTGACTTTATTTTGTTTTTTTCTTTTTATTTCTTGTGAAATTTTGAGCAAACTGTGTGAGAACAATATTACTGAGGAATGGAGGGTCAAATGAAAATGATTTCATTTTATTTTTAATTTCAAATTACAAACAACAACAAACTCCACCTGCTGATGAAGACTGTGAGATGTGGTTGAAATAAAATAAAGCAGTAAGTTGACCTTGAGTGAAGATTTTTTGTTTGTTTGTTTTTGGTCAGATATTTTTCTTTTGTCCTCCACTATCATCGCATTTCTTGTATTTAAAAAAAAATCATCCAGCTGCTTATAAATGTTTAATTATTTAAAATAATCTGATCTTTATTTTAATGATGATAATAATCTTACTAATAATAATCTGATTTATTTTTCATCTCTGTTTTCTCTCCATCTTCCTCATAAATTTTCATCAATCTGTTTTAAAGTTTTTATTCATTTAAGAGTTTGATGAGTAAATCAGTCAGGTGTGTGATCAATCAGCTGATCGATCGGCTGTGTACTGATCACGTCTCACCTGTATTCTGTCCTCAGGCAGCTCCGTCTTCATGGCGAGCATCTCTCGGGCGTAAACATCGGGGTAGTGAGCCTCGTGGAACGCTTTCTCCAGCTCCTCCAGCTGATGGGACGTGAACACGGTCCTGAGGAACATAGAACAGTGATGACATCATCATCAGCTGACAGCGACTGTCCTTCTGTTTATGACGTTTTATTTCTAATTATTAAAATCACCAGTGAAAGTTTCCCGATTCAGTGAGTTGGTGTTATTTTATTGATTTTATCTGACCTTTATTTAACCAGGCATGTCATCAAGAATGAATTCTTATTTATTTATTTTATTTTATTTTACAGAATAAAGTTTACTGTTAAACTGTAAAATATTCTGCCTCCATTACAAATATTTTTTATATCAAACTTTTTTTACTCTCTAAAATCAGTATCAACATCATCCCCCAAAATCCCAGTGTCGATATTAAAATATAAAATGTGGCTGCAGAACGTGTGTCAGCTGGTTTCAAATAGTGTCGTTTCATTTCAAAACAAATGTAAATAATTATTTATTGTATTTATAACCAAAGTTTTAAATACAAAATATGTTTTCTTTCATTTTAATTAATTTATTTCCTCTTTTTCTGCTGATGTTTTTAAAATCCAGTTATGAGGATAAATCACTTTTATTGTATTTAATAATTACGCATTAAATTATATCAATAATTAATTTGTCTATATGAATTATTAATTATCTTGCTGCATTTTCATTTTCAGCAGCTTCTTGCAAAACAAAATTTAAGGTAAAAAAATACTTTGATACAGAACAAAAAGCTCATAAAGAATCGAATTCAGTAAAAAAAAAAAAAAAAACGCATTAATGTATTAAGATGATATATATGAATTATATGTGTGTAATATTTATATGTATACTTGTTTCATTTTTAACGTTTTTCTTTGTAAAAACGATGAATAATAATGAATAATAAATAAATAAATAGAAATTTTCTTTAACATTCTGACTGTTTTTTATTTCGTTCCGATTTGAAATGATTTTCAAAATAAATTCTCTCTTTGATCTTCCTCACCTGTGTCTCCTCTTCTTCCTCTTCTGCGAGTTGGCGGAGCTCTTCGAGTCATTGCGATCAGACAGACACTCTTCATCTGCGACACAAACACAAACAAACTGATCAAATATCGATTTATATCACTGACACTGAAAAATCTGCCTCATCCATTATTAATTCAGCTGATGCGTCGACCAATAATTATCGATTACGAGCTTTCAGGCGCGGGAAACCAAAGACATCTTTTATTTGTTAACAAATTCTAATTTATTCATTTGAAAAATGTTTTGATTTAATTTAATGAAATGAAGCAAAGAACCAAGAACCGTCTGATACTTGTTGAGTCTGACGACCACGAATGACGTCAAATTAATATAATGGCGCATTTTAAAGAAGAAAACTGTTTTAAATTCTTAGTTATTATTTCGAAGCATCCTCTTTTTTAAAAAACAAAAAACAAAAACAAAAACAAAAAAACAAAACAAAAAACAAACTCGAACCTGACAGTGCAACACGATTCTATCCGAAGCGAGCCGAACGAAAATACACATTTTTATTCAAACGATTGAGAACCGAGTTTACAGAATAATGATAAAAATAAAAGCTGAGTTGAGAAGTTGTGTTGTTGTTTTTTTTTAATTCACTGTCTGGTTTAAAACACGAACTAAACTGAAGTAACAACAAAATGTGTCTCAACGTTTAAAGAGAGTAAAAAAGGTTCGTAATCTCGAGTCGAGCCGAATGAATCACACACAGTCACAGGTCTGCAGACCAAACAGGTTTTTAAAAAAACATAAAAGTAAAAGTAAAATCAACTAAAAGTTCAGTTGGGTTCTGTTCGACTGAAACGGAGAGAACAGGTGTAAAAACCCGAGTTAACCCGAACTAAACCGAAGTGACATCGATCCTGTTTCCTTCAAAGACTTTAGAAAGAATCAAAGAAAGGTCCGTGGACCGGAGCCGGGTCGTACCGGAGTAGGCAGCGTCCCTCTGGGCCTCCAGGCCCTGCAGGTAGTGGCTGTCGGCCCGGGCCTGCAGCAGCGGCAGGTGTCCGGGCAGGAAGCAGGGGGCTCCGGGGGGCTGCTGTGCCGCCAGGCTGCACAGGAACCCGAGGCCGAGCGGCAGAGAACCTCCGGGGAAGGAGAACCCGCCCAGGCCTCCTCCTCCTCCCTGCGACTCCGCCCCGGGCCCCGAGCCCGCCCCGGACAGACCCGAACCCGGAGCCCCGCCGGGCTGCTCCAGACCCAGCAGGTCCGTGATGGCGAAGCCTTTGGAGCGGAACCCGGAGCCGTGCAGCCGGGACTTCTCGATCCCGAATCCCGGAGACAACATCTTCACTTTGGGCTTGTCTTCACTCAGGTCCTCCCGAGCCGTCATCATGGACCGGAGGATGAAGAGGATGGTGATGGCCAGACCGGGACAGACCGGCCAGTTGCCCTCTTTTATCTGTCCCCGCTCTCAGGGGATCACAGCAGCAGCCAATCAGGAACGAGCTGTGCTGCCCAGGGGGCGGAGCCTCTTCTCTCTCAATCCCGGAGGATTAATTGCCACCAATTTTCCTTCAATCCGATCAGAGCAAATCTCTGAGAGGAGGAGGAGAGTTTTTAATTTATGTTGTTTATCTTTGATCGGAGGAGGAGGAAGAGGAGTTTCATCATCATCATCATCATCATCATCATCATCATCATCATCATCATCATCATCATCATCATCACCTCATACACCTGATAAATCATAAGATAAAGAGGCAGAGGAGAGTTTTTCATTGAAGTTGATTAAGATCATCATCATGACTTTATATCACTGATCAATGACACGATCGATCAGAAGAAACCAGACAGATCATTTATTTTATTTTTATTTTTCATTTTTATCTGGCAGGTTTTTACAATTTGAACAAATCAAGAAAAAATTTAGAAACTAATTCATTATAAAATTTCAAATGGTTTTTATTCTTCATCTTATTTCATGTTAATTATGTCATTTTATTTTGTTTTTATGTTTATTTTCAAGTGATCATGTGACTTTCATTTGTGTTATTATCAGGCTGCTTTTACTGAATTAAAAGATTGATTTATTTCCACTGACATACTGATAAATATACTGTAAGTATTTTACTGCACACCTGTGAGCAAATGTTCATATTTATTTACACACAAATAAATCTGCCTTTTATATTTTTGTTTTTTATTTTATTGTTGTTGCTGTCGAGGAGCCAAAACCAAATAACTTTACTCTCTTATACTTTATCATGAATAATCTCTGTTATATTTAATGAATTTTGTCCTCATTGTTTTTCTCAGAATAAACAGAATAAAAATATTTTAAAGTGTATTCAGTCTTTGATTGTTTGATTGATCATTAAATCATTAACTGTTTGTTCCTTTATTGGTTGTGTTTGTGTTGAACATTGTGTCTTGTTACAAATAATAATATATTTACATTTTTATCCACAGCTAAAAATAAAATAATAAAATCAGTTCAACTTCTATGATAACTAATAAAATATCTGTTCAAACAGCCGATTAACATTTTCATTCATTAATTTGGCAGAACGAGTCTAATAAATTAAAATTTTAAATTCTTATTAAATCAATAAACATCAACAACTTTTCATCTGATTTTATAAACACAACAATGAAATATTGTTTCATGTTGTCATAATAATAATATAATAATAAACCTGATTTCTGTTGAGGTTCATTTTCACCCAGAAAAGAAAAGAAATATAAACATAATGAGATGAGATAAAAAGTTGAAATGATGAAATTAAGGACATCATGATATAAATATTAAAACTTCAGTAAATTCACTTTCTGTATCTCAACCACTGTCATATATAAATAATAATGTATAATATAATATAAGCAGTAATTTAAGGATTTTCTCAGAGATAAAAATAAATTAAATTAAAGCAACAAATGGACCTGGTTTATATATAATGATCATTCCTGATTAAATAAATGATAATATAATATTGTTGCCTTTAAAAGGTCATAAACAATAAAAAGTTTAAAACAGTTTTAGAGTAAATCATCAGTGTCAGAGTCGCCTGCTGAAGCTGCAGTGAAATCTTACAGAGTAAATAATCAATACTCTGAATTAATAATCATATTTTACTGTTACAGGTGTGATTTTAGTGATTTTAGTAAATGTTGATGAAGCAGCAGTTTGAAGTTCGTTTTGGTTTAATTTGATATAAAAACTAAATAAAGAGTCATTACATTAACGGTGTCTCATGTTCAGTCCATTTAAAATGATTTATATCTGTAATCTTTAATCTCCATTTCATTTGGTGAAACACTGACGTCACACTTGGATCACAATGAAAAATAAATAAATAAAAACAGATTAAAGAAAAAAAAACAGCCTTAAATTTGCTTTAATTATCTCTGATAAGCAGATTCGTCTAATTGCTTTTTAAAACCAGTTGACCATTTTTACCTTCTTACACACACACACACACACACACACACACACACACACACACACACACACACACACACACACACACACACACACACACACACACACTCTGCCTGCCAGCCTGCAGTCAATCCTGAGGGATTAAACACCAACTTGGCCCTAATTTTACAAACTGACTTTCATCATGAGGAGCTTCGTTCATGAGACCTGAACTCACAACAACAGAAATTTATACTTTATAATAACTGAAAAATACAGTTCTTAAATTTAGAGTAATAAAAACATTTACTTGAGAAAAATTAGTTACACCACATTATAAAAATACTGTATTAGATTTCTGTATTAAAATCCGATTTAAACAAAAGTACTGAAGTTTTATCAAAAGGGATGAATGATAATATCAGTATGTATGTGTCATCAAGCCTTTAAAATTAAATATCAGCCTGAATATAATATTTACTTTATTAATATTTACTTTAATTATGATCACATGACACGTGATGTCAGCGGTGAGGAGGTTTGGTTTAGCAAATATCACTCAGTGCACAGTGAGAAGTATTGTATTTTATTTTGAAAAGTTTTATTCAGAAAATCCTTGTTTTTTATTCAGAAAAGTTTTTTTATTTTTAAAAGCACTGTAATTCATATTGAATATTTCAGCACAAAATACACAAAACAGAACTGAAAGGAGCCAATGAGCAGATCTTCTTCTCTGAAATATTAATATTATTATATATTTCATCATATGATTAGAAAGTTAAATTATTGATGATAATATTAATAATACTGGTGAGCAAAATAAGTATTATTATATAAGACTGATGAAGACTTCTGATGAAGATCTCGTCAAACAAGCAGGAGGGAATTACTTTCTCTCTCTCTCTCTCTCTCTCTCTCTCTCTCTGTGTGTGTGTGTGTGTGTGTGTGTGTCTGCATCTGATTACTGAGACACTGAGGAAAACCTTCATAGAGAGTCGACCCCCAACATCTGTCCACATCCAGGAAACAACACAGAGAACCTCACAGAGAACCTCACAGAGAACCTCACAGAGAACCAGCAGAACCTCACAGAGAACCTCAGAGAGAACCAGCAGAACCTCACTGTCTGACTTTCACAGTACATATTCAGTGTTGACCTCGTGTCCCTCAGGCACCACCATCAGGACTAAAGATACACTTTGATTATTGATCTGATCTGATTACTGAATAACATTGTGTGTGTAACTTCACACACACGTACTGGACTACAACTCCCTTGACTTCCTGTAAATAAATCACACTTCCTGTGATGACGCATTATAAGAATAAACCCACCGAATTTCTTTAAGGGTTCTGCTTACATTTTGAAAAACACTATTTTGTTTTGAAAAGTGATGTATTTTATTTTAAAAAGCATTTTATTTTATTTTGAAAAGGACTGTACTTCATTCAGAAACACATGTACGTATGTAATTTCCTGTGTGTAACTTTGTGTGTGTATCTTACGTACGTCATGTTGTACGTTTTGATCTCGGGGTGTTTCAGTGTATCAGTAATAATTAACTGTTAATAACTGTGATATTTGAACAAATAAATACTAATATCATGTTAATAATAAAACTCACAGGATTTTATTGTGTAAATAATGTAAGTGCACTTTTTGTAGTTTTTGTACACTTGTGTTTCAGACTCTCTCCAAAACAAAATAAACAAAGTTAAAGATCAATTTGACTGATGTTACTTGTTTTTTCATATTTTCTATAGATATAACATCAGGATTGTAAATTATTTAAATCTGACATCATAACAGCTGTAATGTTCAGAAACTTTAAATCAGGTCAGACTTCTGGTTTCACATGACGGAACATGAACCCTGATGTTCTGTGTTCTGTCAACATCTGGATATAAACACTGGATAAATGTACGGATCTTGTTCTCCTGTGGAAAACTGTTTATCTTATTGTTCTCACACAGTGAGCACAAATTATTATTTTCTTCGTATAAGATTAAATTGTTGTGAACCAAACAACCTGAGCACACAAAATATTTTCTTGCACAAATTATTTTATTATTCAGATGTTTTCTAAACACGATAAGCACAGATATTAAAACATGTTCGATTCACAAAGGTTTGGATCAGTTCATATGTTTTGTTTATTTGCAAATCATTCTTTGACTTTTTATGAAGAAAATAATTTGTCAGATGAATTGAATTTTGTGCAAACAAGATAAAAATGTTTGAAAATAAAATCTGGAACATCAGTTAAGACAAAATCAACAAAATCATTCTCAGGAGCTCTTTAAAGGTTTAATTCATTCTTATTTCTTCTTAATAATTTTTATTCTTATTTTATTTTTTTATTTTTTGTTGTTGCACGCTCACAGGCAGCATCCTGATTCTTCTTCTGTGGTCGTATAAAAGCGGTGACGCAGCCTCGCTGCTCTCAGAGTTTTACAGATTATAAAGGTTTTCACAAAATCAGAACATCAGTTTGACTCGTGTAAGCTGAAAAGAAGGTGCTGAGGTTAAACCGTGTGTGTGTGTGTGTGTGTGCGTGTGTGTGTGTGTGTGTGTGTGTGTGTGTTTGTTAAACGTATGTTCATTTCTCAGACAGCTGGATTACCTCTATATGAAGGAGCAGATTGATTGATTGATTATGAGGGTTTGAATAATCTTCAGATTAAGGTTTTTTATTCTGGAGCTTTTTATCCTCGTCCAGAGTTTTATCTTCATCCTTCATGTCTTTATTCTTTTATTTCTGCCTTTTGTAATTAATTTGTCGTCCTGCTGCCTGCGTGTGTGTGTCCGTGCGTGTGTGTCTGTTGGACGGCTGTAATCGTCACTGATCTCAGATCAGATTTAAATCACTTCAGTTCTCTAAATGTGCAGCAGCTTCTGTCAGGTGATGGAACCACGTCCAGACTCATCCTCCTCTGTGGCGGCCATGTTGGATGTCCTCAGCTCGGTGAACAGGAGCGTATGACAGAATCTTAACTGTTTGGTAACCATGGTAACCAGGGTTAGGACCTGATTTAAGAAAGGAGTCATTACAGATGAGGAGCTTCTGATTGAAGATACAACCCTGATTCCAAAAAAAGTTGTCTAAAGTGTAAAAATAAAAACAAAACGCAATAATTTGTTAAAACTTTTCAACAAATATTCAGTAGAATTCAGCACAAAGATGATATTTAATGTTCAAACTAATAAACTTTATTGGTTTTTTGTAAATATAAAGTCATTCAGAATTTGATGCTGTAACATTTTTCAAAAAAAGTTGTGAAAGTTGGTTAACTGTCTTGTCTTTAAAGACCTCATTAATACTGGATTCAGAGAGACACATGCTGCCATCCCTGACGTCTTTTTCAGAGACGTCCCTGGTTATTTCAGAGAGACGACGTGTCTTCGTAGTAAAAGAGTTCTGGTACTAGACTGACCTGGACCTGCAGTCCAGACCTGGACCTGCAGTCCAGATCTGTCTCCCATTGAAAATGTGTGGTGTAAATATAAATACCTGATCAACTGAATACAGAGGAAAGATTTTTGTGAATTTCTTCATTCTCTTTTTATTTACTTTTTACTCAACCTCAAAAACTGTTTCACACAAACACAAAACCTTCAGAAATCAAAGACTCTAGACTTTAATTGTTAAACTGTCTTAACTTTACCTTTTACAGGAGCAGGAGCAAACTAACTAGCTAACTACAGCAGAAGTTAACGGCGTTCTTAGACTAAAGAAGATCTTTGTACAAACAAACACCTTCAACTCATCTGTTTCCCAGTAAAGTGCCGCTCGTTTTCACTTCATTTTTTTGAGTTTCAGTTTGTTCAAGTTGTTTAGCTTGTTGAGATGTTCGCTGAATGCTAACCTGAATAATGCACTCAGTCTCTCACTGAAACACAGGACGCAGTTTGTCTTATTTTTGAAGGACATGAGGTAATAAAACCAAGAGTTTCACAAGACAAAGCTGAATTTTTGTTGCTCTTGGTGACGATCTACAGGACGCTGAGTAGAGTTATTTTACCAGAACCAAACATTTTGCTGATATTTTTAATATAAATGATTCAACTCTACTCTTATTCATTCTTTATTTCCTTTACATCCATGTTGAAAGTAGCAGAGGACAAACTGGTGCTTAAAGATTCACCATGGATGCAGCAACATAAAATGTCTGACACTCAAAATCCAAATGGAGGAAGACACTGAGACCTTCGTCTTCATCTGTGTGTCCCACCATGAGGACACTGTCCCTTATTTTCCCACACTGAAGGTGGTGACCCTGATGCTGACAGACATAAAAGATGGTAAGAGATGTTTGAGTATTTAAGATTCACTCTACAGTTGAACAAAGCAGCTTCTGTTCCTTCTTTCATGGACACATTTCATAACATTTTCATGACTTCCTCCTCCTCTTCCTCCCAACAGTGATGTGTGTTTGGTTCATTGATTATTTTGGCGTGGAGCGGCGGGTCGTCCTGCACAGATTCCTCGATGAAAAGAGGAGGCGTGTCTCCCCTGAGAGCTGCGAGGACTCATCCGGGAATCAGATAAAGAGCAACAGCTTCTGCAGCAGCCGCTCGACTGTTCAGTCGTTCCTTCATTCATTCATTCATTCATTCATTCATTCATGACAGTTTGACTGTTGGAGGGAAAAACAGGCTGTTAAATGTTCACTCATTAACACACAAGTGGTTCACTGTGTTAAAGTTCACAACCCGACAACAACATGATGTCATATAAACACACACACAGGCTAATTAATACGTTTAAAATCAATCACTTTAACACTTCTTGTTCTTTTGCACAAATTATTTTATTGTTCAGACAAATTTCCAAACAAGATAAGAAGATTTAGATCAATTAAAATCTTTTATTTGCATGAAATTCTTGTCTTTTTTGATGATGTGTTAGCTGATGTTGGGATTTTGTGCAAACAAGATAAAAATTGATCAGATAATGAACCAGTTTTGAATTATTACATGAAAGTGAATGTTAGTGTTTAATTTGCTGAAATGTTTCCTCAAAATCAAAAATGTGCCGGATGATAAAAAACTCATCATCTGATCCTTCATATAAAATTATCTGTCTGAAAAAAAAACTGGAAACGCTGTGAGGTTAAAAAAGCTTCACTGGGTGGAAATTTCAACAATTTAATCAATTAATCAATCAATCAATAAATTGAACACAACAAGGACTGAACAGCTGGACAAATTAATAAACCAAACAAAACACTGAGAGCTGCGACGATTAATCTGTTATTGATTGACTATTGAATTAATCTGTATCTATTCTGATAGTTGAATAATCATTTTGAGTCATTTTTTTAATTAAAAAAGTCAAAATTCTCTGATTTCAGCTTCTTAAATTGTGATTATTTTTTGGTTTCTTTCCTCGTCTCTGACATTAAACTGAATATCTTTGAGTTTTGGACAAAATGAGACATTTGAGGACGACATCTTGGACTTTGATCAACATTTTCTGACACTTTATGGGCAAAACAACTGACTGATTAGTGGGGAAATTATGGCAATAATAATTGATCACTAGTTGAAAAATAGATCCAAACAGATGGAGCGCACAAACGTACGTTTTTTCCGTTGCAGCATGTCGCCTTTTATATCTAATATTTTATCTTATTAGAATATAAATATTAGCAGCTTCAGATACTCAGAAACGTCCTGAAACCACTGAAATCATTTGATTTTAAAAGTTATGTGGAACATCACAAGCGTACCGTAATAAATAATAAATGTAGTAAATAAATGATGATAATAACGATAAACAATAATAACAGTAAAAGGTGTAATTTGATTTGACATCATTATTGATCATATTTGTCATTATTCTGCTTTTTAAAAGCTAAAATAATCAGATCAAATGTTTCTGCCTTTTGTTTTGGTTTGACCCAATATGTTTTAGTAAGAATACAGGAACTTCCAAATAAGGTCAAAGGTCAAATCAGAGGCCAGGATTAATGTGTAGAAACAATAACCTGATATAAAGATATAAAACTGACACATATCCAGTGATCTGGCTGACAACAATCAAACTTCAGTCATTTCCTCTGCAGGTCGGAACAATGATCCGACTCAGGTGTTGAATCGTCTCCAGCTGCTGACTGTTAAACTGAAACCTCTTAATGAGACCAATTAAAGCGTCAGCAGCTGTAATCAAATTAACGACATGTTGCTGGTGCGTGGCGGTCGACCCGCCTGTAAGCGATAGCAGTAATTCAGCCAGCAGACGGCTCCTCCTCCTCCTCCTCCTTCACCCTCCCGCGGTTTTGTTGTTCATTGTTTTCGCTGCTCTATTGTTTACCGCTGTCAACGGCAACAATAGTCTGGCCACGCGTCCACCACCAGCACCCCCCCCAACCCCCCACCAGTCTCCACCTCCAGCCTCTGTGTCCCACTAATTATTCATAAATGCACATTTATGCAAATAACATGGATAGATTAACCTAATTCAGAGCTGTAAACAACTCCGGTCAGGATTACAGTTTTTAAATTAGACTGTCTGGAAGTCTGGAGCCACCATATACTCTTATATCACCCCCCCCCCCCCCCACACACACACACACACACACACACACACACACACACACACACCCTCATTTACATTTAGTTTAATCTGAGACCTTAAAGTGCACGCGGCCACGCCAGACAAACAACAGCACCAACACAGCTACAGTCTGTCGTTAGCGCTAATGGCTAATGATTAAAAATTTAATACTGTACAGAGACCACAGAGGGTGTCTGGACCGAACGCCACGCCGCCGCCGCCGCCGCCTGCAGCACACGCGTGCCGCTTTATTCTAATTTAAGAGCTCGACCCAAATGCACAATTAGACGCCACATTTGTTTTCTTTATGAGCTCAATTAGCGACTTAGCAGCGACGAGCCAATCAGCTGCAGCTGGAAGAGAAAAGACACATAAAATATTTCAGTGTTTAACTGTAAGAGTCTGAAAAAATGTCCATCGTCCCACAACTTTCTCACCAGGCCACAGTTTCACCGTCTCCTCTCACATGGAGACACTTTCCCGAGCTGATACCTTTGACCTTTGACCTTGACCTTTCATCCACCCCTCCCTCCTCCTCCACCACCCTGACCTCTTCTCTCTTTCTGACCCTAATCCTCACAGACGCCATTTTGAGGAAGCGACAGGAAACCAGGAGGATCTGAACTTGTTGTGATGATCCAGAGGTGAGTGAGGAGGCGTTCAGGGTCAGGGCTTCAAAAACTGAAACAGGAAACCGACACATGAAGGACTAATGAAGAACTTAAACGTTTACCGGAGAGGGAACAAAAGTTTTGTTTCACAACTTAATCTACATAGATCAGAAATCTCTGAAAACTTAAAAACAACTCATTAAAATCAATCTTATCATGTTTTTATCACCCAAAACACATCAGCTTTTCTTTAAACACTATTATTAGCTGCTTTTAGCTCAAACCAGGATTTATAAGGTTACAAAAAACTACTGTTAGCTAACAATACTATCATTTGTTCCTGTTAGTGATCAATACTGTCACAGATGTGACTTTCCCAACTTTTTAAAAACGTGTTGCAGCATTAAATTAAGAATGACTGTATATTTACAAAAAACAATCAAGTTTATCAGTTTGTGTCTTTGGACTGAAAAAAAAACTGTTTACAAACCACTGCGTTCTGATTACATTTACATTTTACACAACGTCCCAACTTTTAAAAAACACGTTGATGGACACACAAATGTCTGTCTGTCTGTGTCTCTGTCTGTCTCTGTCTGTCTCTGTCTGTCTGTCTGTGTCTCTGTCTGTCTCTGTCTGTCTGTGTCTGTCTGTGTCTCTGTGTCTCTGTCTGTGTCTCTGTCTGTCTCTGTCTGTCTCTGTCTGTCTGTCTGTGTCTGTCTGTCTCTGTCTGTCTGTGTCTGTCTGTGTCTCTGTGTCTCTGTCTGTGTCTCTGTCTGTCTCTGTCTGTCTGTCTGTGTCTCTGTCTGTCTCTGTCTGTCTGTGTCTCTGTCTGTCTCTGTCTGTGTCTGTCTCTGTCTGTCTCTGTCTGTCTGTGTCTGTCAGTTAGCTGCTGCTCTCTGTCACTTCCACTTCACTGTTCCTCCATCTTCATCTGCTGACCCCCCTCCCTCCCTCCATCTCTCTGTCCCTCTCTCCTCCATCTGTCACTCCTTTTTCTTTCAGTCCCCCCCCCCCCCCTCCTCCTCCTACTCCTCCTCCTCCTCCTCCTCCTCCTCCTCTTCCTCCTCCCTCCTCCTCCTCCCTCCTGCTGCCATTCATACTGTGATAATTAGTCATGAATCATCAAGTCAGAGAAAGGAGGGAATTCCAGGACTGGACACCAGGAACCACCTGTCACACCTTCATCACTCTGCTGTCTTCTTCACTTCTCATATTATCTGTAGCTATAAAAGAGGAGGAGGAAACTATGGATGGAGCCTCATTGAAGCCTGTGAGATTTGCTCTGTGGGCTTCTTTGTGTGCTTTTCCTCTGTCTGCACTGCTAGTCTCCAACCGGACAGAAACCAGCCTTTAACTCTGTCTGCACTCTGTTGATCCAGCTACAGTCGTCCTGCCGCCTCTTCATTCTGCAGTCATCTTCTGTTCCTCTTGAGCTGCGGTGGTCTTCAGTTCCTGTGCTCCAGTAGTCCCTGTACCTGTGCTGCAGAAGTCTTCAGTCTCTGTTTCCCTGGCTTCACCAACTTACCTGCCAGACTCCCAGTTCCTGGCCTCCAGCCCTGCAGTCCTGTCACCGGCCTCCTGCTGCCAGACATCGGTTCTGATCTCCAGACGCCAGAAGCTTATCCAGTTTGCTCCAACCTACAGATGAGTCTTCTGGTACCATCAGCACTAACTAGCTTTTTCTTCTTGTGTTGAAGTCTTCTTAGACTGGTGTTTTTCAGTATGTGTCTGTCGATGGGTCACGTCTATAACACTTTATTTGAATGGGTGTGCATAAGACTGTCATTACACTGTCATAACCCTGATGTCATGAATGTTTATCACTGTTGGCATTAAAGTGTCATTTGGTCAGTTGTGTCATTTTTAATGCAAAATTGACATTGTTTGTTTGTATTTGTTAACTTGACATTAACCAACATAACCTGTCATAAACATGCCAACTATTTAGCTTTATGTGTTAACATGATATTAAACTGGTTTTGACATTGGCTGTCATGAGACCTGTTTATAACTGTGTCATGAATATTTTCTTGACCTCAGCTGGATCTGTCATAAAGACGTCATTACATGTTATAAGGTCAGTTTGATGACGGAGTGCAGAGTTTCCTGATGGACGGATAGTTTTTATTGTTGCTAAAGAAACAGCTAACTGTAGCCGCTGTTAGCTCAGTTAGCTGTGCAGCTCGACATTCAGTTTGCTGAGTCAGCTCTCCGGTGGGGGGGGGCACGAGCCAAACCGGACAAGAACCAGCAGGAGGTGTGTGTGTGTGTGTGTGTGTGTGTGTGTGTGTGTGTGTGTTTGTGTTTGTGTTTGTGTGTGTGTGTGTGTGTGTGTGTGTGTGTGTGTGTGTGTGTGTCAGGATTAGCACAAACGAGGCTAAGAACAGATTGGAGGAGAAAAGAAGACGACAATCGGTTTAAAAAATCTCAAATATTAAATTAAAATTAAAGACTGAAGGTCTGAATGTGAACAGAAGCGACAGTCAGAGTGAAATTTAGTGAGTTGATCCTTTAATAAGTTTAACCAGAGTAATTATTTCTCTCCTGGTGTTAGTAACTGTTATTAAAAGTTCATAAACTATGATGAGAAGATTTCCATTTTGGTAAATGGTCATTTATTTCTAAATATTTTTATTTAAGTGTTAATTTCTGTATTGTCCTCCCTATTTATTTCCCCAAACTCATTTATTTCTATATTTTCTTTTTACATTTCTTTATGTTTCATTATGAAGATGTCATGTTGATCGACATCAGAGTTCACAGATTCATAATTATCAAGTGTCAGAGTGAAAAAACAAGTTGTGTTAAAATAACATTTGATGAAATAAATTTCTATTCAACAGCAGCAGATGGAGGAAGAGGAGGCACGAGACAACGTCCACCTCCTCTTCCTCCTCCTCCTCCTCCTCACACCCAGCAGGACTCTCTCTGTTTCCTCGACACTCGCTCGCTCCTGTCAATAATCCCTGCGGCTCCTAATCTGCTGTAAACTGTGTAGGTGCAGCTTTTTACTGCAATCTGACAAATCCTCCGACAAACGAGCTCGAGTGAGAACGCTTCATTTTATTTAAGGAGGAGGAGGAGGGGGAGAACGTGGGGGGGGGGGGGGGAGTAATTTTGTTGATTACTTTTGTTAAGAATAAAAACCATATGGCTCAGTGTTTGCAGGCTCCACAATATGAAATAATCCACAAACGAACGAAGAAGAAGATTTATCTGAACAATTGCACTTTTCTATTCTTCCTCTGTCCCAGCATGCACCAGCTGTGACCTCACAGATTAATAATCATAATAATAATCTGCCGTGTTTAATGTCTTACTTATTGATTCAATCAGAGGGTCGGATTTGTTTTTATGACCTCACTCTTCATCTTCATCACTTTCACTCTGCAGCTCAACGTCAGTCTGAAGGAAAGTCTGTCACATATCTAAAGTACCATCTTTTATTAATGTGAATGGAACAGGACAAAGAGGTAAAACTACTTCACTACAAGTAAAAATACTACAGGAATATTCCTGTAGTAAAAGTATCAACAGCAGGGTGAGTGGGATTCATTTTCAGCCTGGGACTTTTAATAATCACAACACCTGCTGATCTATATTCACCTTCACTCAACTCTTTGTTCGCTGCTGCAGACAAAACAGAAGACGTGCATGAAGACGCATCATAACAGAAGACGTGCATGAAGACGCATCAAAACAGAAGACGTGCATGAAGACGCATCATAACAGAAGACGTGCATGAAGACGCATCAAAACAGAAGACGTGCATGAAGACGCATCAAAACAGAAGACGTGCATGAAGACGCATCATAACAGAAGACGTGCATGAAGACGCATCATAACAGAAGACGTGCATGAAGACGCATCAAAACAGAAGACGTGCATGAAGACGCATCATAACAGAAGACGTGCATGAAGACGCATCATAACAGAAGACGTGCATGAAGACGCATCATAACAGAAGACGTGCATGAAGACGCATCGTCTGCACGCAATGAAGATTCTCCCAAAGAAAAAACACGATACAAAGAACAGAATATACAGTTATAACTGTATAAGAGGTGTGTGTGGTTATACTGATCGAAGATAAATACAGTGAGTGTGTTCATGTTAACTAATGCTTCGAGGACTGGGGAGGTCAGGACCAGCTCCGGTTTGAGGGTATGGGTTCCTGAAAAGGAACAACATTCACTGCTCTTTAGAACTTTTTCCAGCGAAGAACCGAAGTCGCTCCCACACTGATGATGTTGCTGCCCTCACAGTAGATACTCGTGGAGTTTTTCTGTCCTGTGACGCATAAAATCATCATGTTTCCTAGAAGAGAAACCCTCCTGTGGTGTAATCAATAATCTGTCTGTGTGCAGGATCAGTCTTCAGGCTCCGTGACACACTGCCTGTCAATAACGGCCAAATTAAGCAAATTGCAGCAGGAGGAGAAAAACAATCATAGTGGGAGCGCTCAGCTCAGATCAGACAGGTTCTCCTTCATCTCTTCATATATTCGCTGCTTATCTCATTGTAGCCTCCAATCCAAGTTAGCAGGGATTATCTCCCATGGAAAGGGCATTAAGAGGCGGATAACCTCAGCTTGGAAGCAGTTAATCTAGCAGCATGTTAATGAGTCTTGTAGTGGATTGCTTAAATTAAAAGCAAATATCAACAGTCATTTGGCTAAAGGAGGCCCGGCCATCGAGCGCCTGGCCTCAATCATAATGCATTAAGTGATTTGAGTCGCTGGGTCGTTGCAGTAATCATGTAATGTGAGTGAAAAACAATAAAATTAACAGGTTATCAGGAAATTAAGGCGCTGAGGGCAAAGAAGAGGGGGAGACGAGTTTGTGTGAGGATACAAACAGGATTTCTGTCTCTCAGTGAGTCAATTTAATAATCTGAAGGTAAAAAACCTGGACAGTTAAATCAGCATTTAACAAACTTTGGTTCCAGTTTATCATCACAGAATAAAGGATTTACAATCTGTAATCTTTGGTTATGTTTTCTCTGTCTACTCTCATCCAGCAGGACATCTGGAGCCAAATCCATTTACTCTATTTTTACTCTATATAACATTAATACATGAAAACTTGATGTTTTTTTTTAGAGTATTTAGTTTTTATTGGTGCATCAGGAACACTTACAGCTGCATTAGGAGCAAACAGAGGAGATAAACACCATGAAAACACAACAGCTCGTCTTCACCACAGAAAAAAACATATAATATGTTCATACAAGCAGCTTATTGTTCAGTTTAATGTCAGACGGCAACAATAAACTGATGTCTCTCGTTTTTATGGCGGGAGCAAAGACAGAAGTATGAAGACTGATAAAGTCCACATCTGAAGGAGGTGATTGGATGATAATGTCGATTTATTTTAGGTCATTATGTTACATGTGGGAAAAAAATGATGTTGATTTATTTACAGTTTAAAACTTATTATGTTACACACATGAAAAATTAACAAAGACTTATTTAGAGTTTTAACTTACCTGGATTATGCAACTGAAAAATTCTTATTAATTATTATTTATGTTAAATATGTGAAAAAGTTGAGGTTGAGACTCGCTGGCGATAAATCTGTTCTGTCATTTATGTATAAGGACATGTTGAAACAAACCTGGCAACCCAAACAGTGCTCTTATTAATACCAATGACTGATCTATGAAGCATTATTAAACTATTTATTAACTGTAAATAAAGACATAAGCTACAGCTGATAAACACTTTATAAATAAAGTCACACTGAAACAGTTTAAAGCTTGAAAGTATGATATTTGCCTCTGAGATGAAATGGAGTAAAAAGTACTATAGATTACTCAAGTACTTTAAATTTGTACCTAATTACAGGACTTGAGTTAATGTGTGACTGTAAAACACACACATCTGTAAAGTGACCTGAGTCACTTCTAGTTACAGAGATTTAAAAAAAAAAAATCTCCATCTGTTTTTTTTCCCAGAATCTTTTGTGTAATTTGACCTTTGACATGAAATGAAAGTTTAGCTTTGATTTGATTTGATGAAATTTGTATTGAATCAGATTTACAGTCAGGCAGCAGATTGACCGAAGGCTTTAACATTTCACTGTGCTCATATTAAAGATCAGCAGGCTGTAAGAAAACATGTAATCTGACAATAATCTGTATAAATATGTAATCTGAACATCAAAGGACGAGTCTGAGAAGGAACACGACACATTAAACAGAGTCTGTGGTAGAAAAACTACAGCAGCAGGTGGTTTAACATCAGATCACCACTGAAGTTAAAGCTGTGGTCAGCAACACTTTTTTGGTATCACTGAGAAAAACAGTAATTTCATAATAATCTTTCAGCAAATCAAGTGGTCTGAGACAGATTTAGACTTCTGCACCTCCTCTTGGCTTTGATTCCAGACTTTAAGGTAATCTGGTCTGTGACGGTAGATTTAAACCAGACCGGTTGTTCTTATTGGCAGTTCCACTAGTGCAGCTGTGCCTGCACGTTCCTTCAGTGAGACCACGAATCAATGTCTGAAACTTCTGCTGGAAAAGTTGCTATAAAACTGAATCATCAGACAGAGAATCTTAAAAAGAGTTAATGAGCAACGTGCAAAGTCTGTCAGCTCGCTCACTTACTTTTGACTTCAGCTTCAGCTGAGTTCACTCACGTCTCTCTCAGGACTGGAGCTTCTGGAAGAAGAAACACCAAAGAAGAAACACAGGAGAGGAGTTCAGAGTTAAGTTTCAAACTTTTGGGATTAAAAAGTAGACTTAACTTCACTCCTGCTTCTCAACCCTCTGCAGCAGCGACCCATGAAGAAATCACGCAGCCGCGGACTGGCCAGATGAGAACTCAGTGCTTATTATTTAAACTTTTGGCATTAAAAAGTGGATTTATCTTCATGTTTGCTTGTAAACCTGCGTACAGCAGCACTGCAGAGAAGCCGACGGCACCGTTTACTGTAAGATAATTAGTTTCTCTGTCCACGTTGACTGCTGACCAGAGGAAAAATGTATTTGAAAGTCATGTTGTGAGAGTAAAGAGAGGAGGGATGTAAAGGAAACAATCGACTGATCGATCTGGTGTGTATGGTCAGTACTGACACACAAACACACACAGAGCTTTGACTCTGAGTCGAACCGTGTGGTGCTGATTTGTGTTTCAGTTACTGCTTTATCACACTGAGAGACTCTCTTACTATTATTATTCACGTGTAGCGACTTCGGCTGATAATACTTCCATGTCAACTCGAAGTCGAGAGAGAGAGAGAGAGAGAGAGAGAGAGAGAGAGAGAGAGAGAGGCAGGCGATGAGAATCACTGCGTGAGGTAGGTAACGTTAGCCGACAACAACTTGTTAAATATATTATTTTGATTTTGATTTGACTCGAACTGTAACTCCTAGATGGATATCAGAAAGTTATTCGCCCGCAGCAGCGATAAAGCAGCAAGGGATGAGAGAGGGGGGTCTAGACACTGGTGATGGTGGTGATGAGGTGCAAAGAGACTGGTGAGGTGAAGTGGCTCTGGACTCCTGCTGCCTGGACCTGAAGACTGGAGGAGGAGGAGGAGGAAGAGGAGGAGGAGGAGGAGGAGGAGGAGGAGGAGGAGGAGGAGGAGGAGGAGGATCGAGGTGAACATCTTGTGGCTGCCTGGGTCCAATGACTGGAGGAGGAGGAGGAGGAGGGTCGTTCGGCTGACTGAATGACAACTGATGGAGCAAAGACAGAGGCGATTTAATGTTTTGGCAGCAGCAAATTGACTGGCTTCCACAACTGTGGCAAAATCAGATTGGACAGTAAAGACGAAGGTGACGCCCACAAGCAGCTGATTAGAGGGAATAGGAGGAGAGAGGCGGAGTAAAGGAAAGTTGTGAATGAAGGCAGTGTAACAGAAGGTCTTCCTGATTGAACTTACGCTGAGCTTCATTTCCGAGGTCCACATCCTCACACACAGAAATGATCGACTCTCTGAACAGGAATGTAAACGTAGACTGTCCATGTCGTCACCTGTCACAATAATTAGTCAATCAGCTGTCAGGTGTCGTCTCTCGTTGTATTTGAACGCTGATGAAGTCTGTAAGTTTATGCGTGTGTGTGTGTGTGTGTGTGTGTGTGTGTGTGTGTGTGTGTGTGTGTGTGTATATGATTATCTGTGTCTGTATAGGATCCATTAGTATGTTTGCATTGAGGGCTTAGTGCTGCACTATGAATTGTTTTCTGTCTCTTATACGAGCTTATTGAGGAGAAACTGCAGCTGTCAACATCTGGACTGATGTTGAACTCACGCACACATCTGCAGAGTCTGTCACTGTGTTTTAGAGCTCAAACTGATCAGCTCACACATGTTTCTGCAGGTTAACAACAAAGGAAAACTGAAACTTAAATCCTCCAGATCACAGTCACACGCTGCTGTGGACAAAATGAGACATTTGAGGACGTCACCTGAGAAACACTGATCACATTTGACATACATAATACAAGACATATAAATATTTTTTCCTGTGTATTCATCTGTTTTTTCTGGGTACATGCACAAAAGTATTAGTCATTCCTGGATCAATGTGTGGACACTGAGGGGACAAACTCCCAGACTGCCTTGGACATGCTGCTGTACTGTGTGACTGTGGCTCTTAAAAGGAAATAACAAAACAAACAAACAAACAAACAAACAAGAGGTAAACTTTTCAATGAAGTTTAGTTTCTCTGTAACAGATCGTTCAAAGTCTTCACCTGCAGATCATCAAACCACACCGATCAGTTCTGTTATCACCTGAGTCCTCTTTGATTCTTGATTCATCTCAATCAATAATCATCATGTTTTCATTCTGAGCAGCAGACTGACAAATATCTTGTTCTGATCTAAAGCAACAATTCGAATTGGATTTAATTTGTGTGTCCAAATCCACTTTTGCCGTTTTGCACTAGGGGTGGATGGTATCCTGTCCTGTCCCTTGAACCAGCAGCACACAGTGAGACTCACCTGTCAGCTGTGTCCAAGTGCCCCGATTAATTCATGGGGGAGTTCAGGCTGAGCAATAAACCAATCAGAAAGTGATCTGACATTCATTATTCTCTTTTAGACCTTCTGCCCATGGCACTGACAAGTTCATTTGATATCTTGCAGACGTGGCAAAAATGACAAGTGCACCTGTGTAAGATGGATAATCCACCTGTGTGACCAGGTGTAAGACAGACCCTGACCCAGTATCACAGCGAGAAACAGCCTGCTGTCACAACAGAATGACTGTTTATTCACAGAAAACAATAAAGTTGATCAGTTTGAACAGTAAATGTCTCATCTTTGTGCAGGAATCACCTGAATATAGTTTGAAAAGTTTTTGCAAATCATTTCATTCTGTTCTTATTTATATTTTACACAACAGCTGAGGTTGGAGCGACGTGCTGCTTATTTCAGCCAGACGAGGTCTTTTACAAATCTTTACACGACGTCCACTGTTCTGGACCTGGAGTTTGTATTTCAGAGCAGCTCCTTGGACATTATAAAATTCACTGAAACTGCTGTGATGTGAAGACAAAGAGGACAAGTAAGAAGACAGATTTGTTGCATCTGATCTCTGAAGACACACAATCAATTAATTATTAATGGTGTTTATTTGTAAGAAAGTCTACTGGACATGTCTCCTGTGTCTTTGGTGAATAACCTGTCCTCTGTGTCTTTGGTGAATAACCTGTCCTCTTTGTCTTTGGTGAATAACCTGTCCTCTGTGTCTTTGGTGAATAACCTGTCCTCTGTGTCTTTGGTGAATAACCTGTCCTCTTTGTCTTTGGTGAATAACCTGTCCTCTTTGTCTTCGGTGAATAACCTGTCCTCTGTGTCTTTGGTGAATAACCTGTCCTCTTTGTCTTCGGTGAATAACCTGTCCTCTTTGTCTTTGGTGAATAACCTGTCCTCTTTGTCTTTGGTGAATAACCTGTCCTCTTTGTCTTCGGTGAATAACCTGTCCTCTGTGTCTTTGGTGAATAACCTGCGGGTGATTCAGGGGATAAAAACATGCTGTCCCGCGTCGTCCTCGTCCTCGTCCACGTCCTCGTCCTCGTCCACAGTTTTTCATTTGGACGCGGCTGCATTATAACAGGCCAATCCAATTTTCATTTACTAGCATGGCTCCTTCCTGGATGAGAGCTGCAGGGGGATAAGTGAGTAAAACCACTTTGTTTCATTATATAATGTTGGAGTGCAGCAAATATAATAATATTAATGGGATAATTTAATGCAATTTTCTTTATTTGATGCACTCTGACTCTGACGGCTAATCTGAAGGCTGCTTTGTTTAAAATAGATTGAAAAATGAAAGAAGTCCAAACAGCTAAGCCTCCTCTGAGGTCAGACAGACCAGCACTGACAGCTACATCTACTGCAGCACAAACACTCAACCACCTGTCAACACCGGTCTCATACTGGTCAATACCAATAATTATTGATCACATTAATAATTACTGGTCATGACTGACAACAAGAGTGGAAGTGCTGAAGGTGGTTTAATAAGTTTGTTGTATGGACTAATGATTATTTTCATCATTAATTAATCAGGTAACAGATTATTGATCGATTAATGATGGGCTGAAAGTTTTTCCAAATCATTAAATATCAGAAAATGGTGAAAAAGCGAGTACGTCTGTGCGTTTTCACGTCTGGACTTATTTTACAACCAGTGATCAATCTGGCAATCATTTTTCCAATAAGTGATTAGCTGTTTGATCTATAAAGTGACATAAAATGTTGATCAAAGTCCAAGAAGACGTCCTCAAATGTCTTGTTTTGTCCACAACTCAAAGTTTAATTTGTTGAAACTTTTAAATAAATGTGATTTGGGACAATAATCCTCCGTCCTTCAGCGCTGAAAGTGTCGTGCAGGTTTATTTTCTCCTTTCTGTGTCTAATGGCTTGTTTTCTGTCCTAACCAGCAGAGTTAAGCCCTCAGAAACAAGAACACGCTGAATAATAATGAAAATAATGGATAAAAAAACACTTTAATCTGCCTCTTATTGTAGCCACAGTCGTCTAATCCAGATCTTATTTGTTCTGCGGGATGAGATGGTGTTTAATCGACTTTGGGAGAATTAGTTATTCCTTATTACCGTCGTGGTTTTTACTGGACTTTCCTGGAAAATCCCATTCAACACACATTTTAATTTCATTTCTGCGGCTCAATCATGTTGAAGGCAATGTAAATAATCCAATAACATTAATCATCATTTCTTTTCCTTTTTTTTAAACTTGTTTTTTGTCCAAAAATAGACGGATTGGACGGGCAGGGACGCTGGCGTTCACTCTCATTTATTGGTTTTTTAGAAGCTCTGATGGTTTTATAAAATGTCATCATGACCCCAATTATTCAACAGGAGGAAGAGGAGGAGTTTTCTTCACCGCTTCCTGCTTTCTGGAGGATAAAAATCAGTTTGCAGTTTCAGCTGCTTTTACAGACAGAAGATCAATATTTTAATGAGCTCAGACTCTTTTCTTTTTCTTTCTTTCTTAATTGTTCTTTCCTTTTGCATCCTCTCTCTAGATTAGAAATATTTTTCCTCACATTTGTTGTTTATTCTAATTTTTTTCATGTTTGCATATTTTGTTCCTTATGTTCATGAAAAGACAAATACTGAGATTTTATAGATTTCAAACTTTATTATTTTTACATATAAAGTCCATGAAGAGTTGGCAGAATGATCAAACAGTGTTAACATTACTAATAATCATAGAATAATTCACTTTAAGGCAAAAGAAAAACAGTAAAAATACATAAAACTGACACGCTAAATTGCCTCTTCCCTTACAGTAATCTGTATGGGTTAGATTCAATTTAAATTTTAATGATGAAGAGCAAAGATTATGACAGTATAATCAAATATCAGTTCAATAAATTATACATAAGAGAACCTTTCTGCTGAAACTACAGATAATCGACTAAAGTAAACATGCATATAAACGGTGCATAACTGTAAAATATTATAAAACAAGATCCTGCTGTGGACAGGGTCAGCAGCAAAAATCAGTATAATTTTAAATGTATGTTATATTTAGAACATTTTCACCTCTTTACCTTTCAGACTTTTCTAACAGGAAACCACCGTTATATAAGACAGATATCACTCTCTAAAAACCAACCAAACTCCATTCATAAAATCAGTCATTTTAGCTCAGAGAACACAGGAGTTGTTGGTCTGTTGCTGCCTTGATTTTGTGTTACTGTGAGATGTCTGTGTTTTAAAACATTTGTTAAGATTCACAGAAGTCTCACAACAACACAAACACACAAACAGATGGAGGCAAGAGCAGACCAACAACTCCTGTGTCCTGAGAGGTAAAATCACTGATTTTATCAATGGAGTTTGGTTGGTTGGGAGAGTGATTTATTTTTATTATTATTTTTTTTTTTTTGCTGTTTTGGGGTGAAGGGGCATTGGTGTGAGTTATGTTTGTTTTTGTTATTAAATACAAATAATAATAAACAAAACATTTAGAATTTTTATGCAAATACATTTTTCACTCTGAGTTCATATTCGGTGTTCTGCATGTTTGACTTTTGTGTTGGTGGTGACTGCATGATGGTTTTGGAAATGTTTACAAGATGTTAGTCAGTTTTAAAAATTCAAAATGTTTGTGCGTTAAAAGAAATTAAATAAATAAGAATAGAAACTTTTACATTACAGACGTACAAAAAAGACACAAAAACATTGGTAGAAACCACTTTTGATAGTAAGACAGAATGTTCCTGTACTTTCACCTAATTCTGAAATAGTATCTCATAATTTTAATTTCATACAATGGTTTTATTTTGTTTTATCAGAACTTTTCAGCTTTTTTTTTTTTTTTACTTTCCATTCAGAATTTTTATTTAATTTCATTTTAAATAAAACTGATAGATACTGTTATGTTTTTAGTGATTTTTGGGGACATTAAAGTGTGTCTCAGTGGTGTCTCTGAGCTGAGACGGTCTGTGACAGTATGGACAGTGTGTCCCGTCCCGTTCCGTCCCGTCTCTGTGCAGCAGCTGCAGATTGCAGATGATAATCAGAGCTGACGAGATGCAGAGATGATAAGAAATAAATAAGATGCAGCCTAATAAGGCTCAGAAATAAGGCAGCTCAGTCCAGATGTCCCTGCAGAGCGTCTTCTAATCCACCGAAGAGTCTGAACCAGATGAAAGTGGAATCTTCTATCAATTATTATCCTGACATACTGAATTATATCCCCACAAATAACACAAATCCTTCAAATTATTCCCTAATAATCCTCCTGATGGGATCACATGACCCAGATAGAGCAGATACATCACACGGTCACATGACCCGGACCTTCCTGCTCACAACACTCCACATTTACACTGTAAAAATCAACCAGCTGATTCAAACTTAAATCACCTTCGACCTGCAGCCTGTAAAAGCTCAGAAACTTCAGCTGTTTGCACAATAATCTTTAAGTTAAGTTCCTTAAACTCGAACTCGACTTCTTAGCTTCTACAAACCTAAATTCTAGTTGAGTTAACATGACAAGTAAAACTAAAAGACTTTGTTAATATTCTGAGTTGCACAAAAATAAAATAAAAGTTGTTTAAACTCAACATCTTGTTATATAAACCTGAAGGTTTTAGTTGTGTGATATTAACACTTGGCTTAACAAAGCATCCTGTTAAATAAACTCAAATCAACTCAGCTTTTTATTATTTTTTATTTTTTAATTGACTTTGTACAGATGTACATGAACTCAGCTTGTCGCCATGTGACCATATCAATAAAGTTAAAAAAAGGATCATTTCTTATATTTTTTTCTGAATGTTATGATCGTGTTTCCTAATTTTTGAACTGATTTTTTTCTTTGTTGATGGATAAACTTTAATTTAAAAGCAGAATCATTTTTATTCATTTTGCTTATCTTTCTTCTGCAAATAAATAAAATAAATATATAAACTGAAAATAAAATAAATAAACTGAAGTAAAACTTTGTGCAGTAAAAAAAGTTTTATTTTGATAATATTCTGACTCAGAGAGAGACTAAAGGGAGGCTGTCAGTTTATTCCTATATATTTCCATGTTTATTGTGTTTTTATAATGAGAATATTTGTTGTCTTTGTGTGTCGATTAACAACTTAGTTGGATTATTGTCTCAAAGTGACGTAATTGTGTCTAAATGTCATTTGTATGTAAATCTACGGGACGATTAGGATCCACTCAGCTTTGTTCTCTTCACCATCACACTGATGAAAATAAAAAGGCAGCAGAAAGATTACACAACCATTAACCTCCCGCCGTCGCCGCGGCGACCCATTAACTGATAAAGAGCTATTAGAGGCTTATAGATTAAATCACATATATGGAGCAGAGTGATGAAGATGAGGAGGAGGAGGAGGGCCGTGCAACGTAAAGTTCACAGGTTTGATCTCCACTCATTTAAAACAAAAAAACATCAATACATCTGATCACCTTCTGATCAGTTTCCTCCAGCTGATCTCTGACTGTTGGTGAAGAGGTCAAAGGTCACAGCAGGGGGGGGCTGCAGGGGGCGGGGCATAATAACCTGTAAATAAAAATGCTTCCAAATTTTCTCCTGTTTTTGTGATCCAAAGTGCAAATGTTCCCAAAACGTTCTGGGAACTTTTATTTATTGAAAACAAAGAAAAAAGTAAAAGTAAATAATAGTTGATAATTTTTCAGTTGCAGCTGAATCAGGTTCATAACTCGCTGTCAACAGTTTCTGACATTTTCTAAAACTCAGAGATTCTCAAGTTTATGTGAATCCATAGAAACACACTGTGCTTTACATTAAGTGACAATAAACACAACAATCGTAAAAAAAAAAGTAGAAATAAGATAAACATGAACATCAGAAAGTGTGAAGTCAAGTTGAACATTTCAACATAAAGAACAAACGTTTCCTTCAGTTAAGATGTTTTCGTGCAACAGTTTGTTTTTCTTCCACCCTGTTGATCAATGACACACACACACACACACACACACACACACACACACACACACACACACACACACACACACACACATTAACCATATGTTCTCTGCTGTGAATGAAGCAGATTCCCCACAGACCCTCATTGTAGCGTCTGATTGGCTGCTGCAGGTTAATGAGGTAATGAATGGTGGCGGCAGCTTCACGCCAGCTGCTGCTGAGACACACACACACACACACACACACACACACACACACACACACACACACACACAACAGGAAACTGTTACTGTTATTGGTGAGTCCTGTCAGTTCAGCGCCCCCTGCAGGCTGCAGAGTTCATCACAGACTGAATCTGACCTGAAGGTGGTTCATCCTCTGGAGAGCAGATCACTAACACCTCTGATTACATTTAATATTTCTGTCTGTTTTTGACATTTTAGGTTCAGATTTCACAAATCAAGAGAAAAAATATTGAAATATTTAATATTCAATGAAATAATAAAGTACAAAATCTGCAAGTTCCCAAAATTATAATCAGCTTTTATTCTTTTTATTTTGTGTGTTCATAAGTTCATCTGTGCTCAACATTTTGTTCCATAAAAAACATGTTCATGCTCCCATCTGTTTTATTTTTATATTTTAGATATTTTTCATGTTTTGTGAAGCACATTGTTTGTATGAAATGTATTATATAAATAAAGCAATGTTATTATTATTATTATTATTATTATTATTATTGTTGTTGTTGTTGTTGTTGTTGTTGTTGTTGTTGTTGTTGTTGATGATGATGTTAAAGAGGATGGGCTGTCCCTCTGAAAAAATAAGTAAAGGATATAATACACATTAATACAGCAGAGATCATGGGAAATATCTGTGTTTTACATTCATTAAGATATTAATTTTACCATTTAGAAGAAACATGGAGAATTTATTCATGATTTTCAACCTTAATGCTTGTCTGTAGTGTACGATGACATGTCATTGTGAGATTTAATGTGTAAAACTTAGATTTTTAGTCACAATGAGCATCACAAAACGAAACAAAACAAAAGAACAAAAGACAATTAATAACAATTAATAATTAATGATAACACAAAGTAAAAAGTTACATCACATTTAGTTTTAAAAAAAAATAAAAAGTATCTTAAAGAGCAACAAGAATGAACCTGAACGAACCTCAAAAAACCCGAGAGAACCAAAACATCAATGCGTCATTATTGTTATTATTTATAATGTAAATTATTTTAAAACATATTTTATATATTAAATCAAATAAGATATGAAATGCACATGAAAATAAAAATAAAAGGTTTAAAAAGGTATGATTATATTTTATTAAGGCTTTAAGTCTTTGAATAAATGAATTATTATTGTAATTATTTATAATTATAATTATTGATTTGACACAAAATTTTATTTTAGATCAACGTTATTGTAACAGATATATTTCCAACACCTGTTTATCACTAAATCTGCAAACACAAAAACGATAAGAGGACCACAAGTTGTAATAAGAAAAAAGATTAAAAAAGAAAAAAGAGAGAAACATTATTATTATCATTATTATTATTATTATTATTATTATTATTGTTATTATTATTATTATTATTATTATTATTATTATTATTATTATTGTTATTATCGTTATTATTACTACTACTACTACTACTAGTACTACTTCTAATAATAATAATAATATTAATGATAATAATAATGATGATGATGATGATGATGGTGATGATTATGATGATGATGTAGAGTTTACAGAGGTTAACAAAAGTTTTATTGTCCTCGTGTTTTCGGCCACGTTACCATTTCCGTTCAGTCTGATGTCGTAATCAAACGTCACTTCCGTGTTGTTGACAGTAGAGTTCAGCGTTAGAGGAGAGAAATGAGGAGAAAAGTGAATGAAACGTTGATTTAACGGAGCAGCTGCTGACGGTTCGGTTCGGTACGTAAACACACCTTTACCTGTTTGTTCTGCTGTTAGCATGTTGCTAGCATGTTTACCGCCTTCAGGCTAACCGGCTAACCTGTTCCTCAGGGTTCAGCTAGCTGCTAACTGTTAGCATTTAGAAATCTGATATAATAACAAACAGACGGTTAAAAGTTGTTCGTTCTTTCTTAATATCTAACGGACGTTTGAAACAACGTCAGCAGGCTAATGTCGATAAAGAGTTCACACCAAACTCTGTTCAAATATCAGCCAATTTAATGAATCGATTATGAATATTTAACTGGATAACAAGCCAAACTCCATTCAGATATCAGCCAGTTTAATGTGACTACTGTACTGTACTGTACTGATGAATATTTTAACATTATTTCACACCAAACTCCATTCAAATATCTGTCAATTTTTGCTGGGTTGTAAACCAACATAAATCTAAAACGTTTGTTCTGTCAGCAGGTACTGAAAATATCATTATATCCTAAACATCAGGCAGATTTTATTTTAATTCACCGTGATCACTTAAAAAAAATTCTCAGACAAAGGTTTCAATGACATGAAGTATTTCATCTGGCTAACTGCTAACCAGTTTGTCAGGTTCAGCTACATGCTACTAGGTGCAGCTTGTCTTTTGAAATGTTATTTATGGAAACAACCATAGTTACTAATTGATTTAAAATATTTAAATCATATTAGAAACACTTACAAATCAGAGGAGCTGGCATGACTCCAAACCAAACTCCATTCAGATATCTGTCAATTTAATGTCAGTATGAATAAAGGCAACCATACACACATCAAATACTTTATAAAAAAGTGACGTGAGAATAAAAAATAGAAGAAATCAATTGTGTCATATAAAGTAGCATCAACATAATTTAAAAAAGATCCATGTTTGCATAAAAAGATAAAGCAATTTAGCATAAAAAATAATTAACGTTAGCTTTTTTTTTTTCAAAAAGCAACATTAACATAAAAAAGTCATGTTACCATAAAAAATTAGGTAATTAAGTAACTTGAAAAAAAATTATCCTAATCCATAGGTGATGCTGGTGAAATCTCATAAATGTACATCATCGTTTTTTTTAAAATGTGTTTTTGTGCTGAAGTTCTTCCTGCGGTTCTTCCTGCGGTTCTTCCTGCAGACTCTCAGGATGTCTGAGTTCTTGTAGCTCCACACAGAATGAGTCGCGATGAAGAGACCAAAGCTGGCCGGAGTTTTCCTCTTCGTGGGCTGTCTGCTCGCCTACCTGATGTTTGTGAAGCGTCACTACGCCGCCTCAAAGCCTGAAGCCTTCAGACCTCCTACACACCTGTCGGCCACCGCAGCTGGACAGAGCTTCCAGTATGGCATCATGTTTGATGCTGGGAGCACTGGGACCAGAATCCACGTCTTCATGTTCCAGATAGAGAACAAAGGTACAGTAGAGAACGGATTCCACACCAAACTCCATTCAAATATCTGTCAATTTGTTTAAAAATTTAAATATATATATTACATAACTCAATTTTTTTGCTAAAATTACTTGTTTATTGTTCATGAAAAAAATTTACCTCTTTTTTATGTTAAAATTGCTTTTTATTTTTATTCTACTTTGCTTTTTTATTTTCTGTGCTCCTTTTATATTTTTGTGCTGTTCTTTTTTTTCTTATGTTACTTTTTATTTTGTATGCTAACCGTTTGTGTTAAAGGGAGCTTCTGTGTTTTTGACTCGTGTCACTTAATGTTTTAGGAACTCACAGTTCATTTCTAGCTGTAAAGTTAACTTATCGCTGCTACAAGCTGCTGTGTTTGATTATTTATGTTAATTTTACAGTTAAAGTGAGTGTCAGGTTTATTAACCTCTAAACAATAATTTTTATTGATCCCTATAAAATCCTTGTATTTTAAATGCTCAGAATGTCTTTATATAAGATATTATGACATTATGGGATGTGTTTAGTTCCTCTCTGCTGGGGACACATCCTTCATTGTTCTCAGAGCGTGTCCTGCTGTTTGTGGGACAAATAAAAACCTGACATTTCATTGGAGGATGAGATATTTGGAGCAGAGGCTGATGTTTATTCCAGATCAGAAACAGGATATTTGGAAGTTAAACCTCTCTAATCGATGCTAAATGGATTCATATGGATGCTGGAGGTTTACAGATGAATTGCTCTCAGTGTGTATTTAAAGGCACACACACGTTGGCCCCGAACATTAATTACCAGCTGTGACGGGAGCTGACAGGACGTCCTGCTGCCACAGTCCAAATGGACACAAACTCATTAGTGCGTTTGAGAGGTTTTTGGTTTATTAGGCTTAGAGAAAGTTTCCTGCCGAGCTCGGCCAAATGCCTTCGTTATCGCATTTAGTCGCTAAGCTAAATCACACAGGCTGAGTGCTGTTTTGGCTCCTTTGTTAGCATCGAGCTAACGGGACTAATGGCAGCACCTGTTAGTTATACAGACTGGGATTGTCGTTAAGAGCTTAATGACAGCTTAAACGCAGGCACAGGTCCAGGGTCAGTTAGAAAGATAAAGTCAAATTCAATTAAATGAGGATGTAAAACAGTGAATCACTGCCTCTCTGTCATCATTTCACACAGACACAGCTCTTTATTATCTGCATATTTACATTTTATCTGTCCTGTTTCCTGCAGAAGCTCCCAAACTGGCCCACGAGACGTTCAGGGCCATCAAACCTGGACTGTCTGCGTACGCTGATGATCCACAGAAGGTACAGCTGCTGTTTTCACTGCAGGATCAGACCTCTGCACTCTAGTTTAAGTGTATATTACATTTAGAATATGTTCACCTCTTTACTTTTCTGTCAGACAGACTTTTCTGACAGGAGACCACCCTTATATAAGACAAATATCACTCTCTACAAATCAACCAAACTTCATTTACAAAATCTGTGATTTTAGCTCACAGGACACAGGAGTTGTTGGTCTGCTGCAGCCTCCATCTGTTAGTTTATCTGTGTTATTCTGTAACTTCAGTGTTTTAAAGGGTTTGTTCAGATTCACTGAAGTCACACAACAACACGAACAAACTAAAAGATGGAGGCAGCAGCAGGCCAACAACTCCTGTGTCCTGTGAGCTCAAATGATTGATTTTTTGAATGGAGTTTGGTTAGTTTGCAGAGAGCTTTCTCATTCCTTTTCAAAACAAAATCAGATTGAGGGTTTGTGGATGTTAAACAACATATTAGCAGTTGTAAGAACACAGCAGAGCAGAAACGATCAGTCAACTGATCAATAAGTTTATCACTGGAAAATTAAGCATCAAAAAGTTTATCATTTAAATTATATTTGAAGTAAAAAGGTCGATTGGCTGTCGACTGTTATTGACTGATCCTCGATAAAAATCTTTGTCTGTCTCCTCTGTGTGTCCTCTCTGTCCTCTCTGTCCTCTCTGTCTCGTCCCATGTCTCCTTTCCTCTCTGTCGTCCCTGTCTCATCCCATGTCTCCTTTCCTCTCTGTCCTCTCTGTCCTCTCTGTCTCGTCCTGTCTCTCCAGTGTGCAGCAGGAATCACTGAACTTCTGGAGGTGGCGAAGTCCAGCATCCCGTCCTCCATGTGGAACGTCACCCCGGTGGTTCTGAGGGCGACGGCGGGACTTCGCCTGCTGCCTGGAGAGAAGGCCCAACACCTGCTGGACGAGGTCTGTCTTCATGCTAACGTCACTGTAGTTTGTATGCTAACGTTGTTGGTGTTTTATACTAGAATTTCTTTTTTTATTTATTTTCTACACTAATCTTACTGTAAAACAAAGCAAACATTGGCTTGACTTGACTTTTCACTAAGTTTATGCTAATGTTCCTTTATTTTTATGCCAATGCTGCTTCTTAACTTTTCTTTTTGTGCTAATATTTCTTATATTAACAAGTGAGACACACAAAGTTCATATTGTTCAGTGTATTAACCTGAAAACTAACTTTCATCAGAATAAGACACATCTGATCCTAAACAGACTGAGGACAGTTTTGAGACTTGCATCATCATCATCATCATCATCATTGTCATCGTCATCGTCACCGTTGTCATGGCGTCTAAAAAAGCCAAAGTCTATTAAATCTTTTAAGTAATCACTAATAACAGGAGCAGAGCATCGAGCCAGAAAGTGATTTAATCTGCAGCTTTACTCTTTATGATCAAACTGTTTCTCATTCAGCCAAACACAGAGCTGATTATCACACAGCACAGGGTTTATTCTTTATTAAAATATTATTATATTATAATATAATATGATAAACACTCACACTGCTCTCCCTCTGCATCGTCTGCACCAAATACACATCATATTCATTATATTTTGTTATATATTGTGATATATTCATATATATTATATTTTATATTGCTGTATTATAATTGTCTGTACTCAAGTATAAAAAAATAAGTACTTTTACTTTTAATGCTTCTTTACTTCTGCATCACATTTTTGCTTCACTACATTTATCAGACAGCTGCTACTTTATAGTTACTTTATAGTTACAGTTACTTTATAAATGAGAAAATGAAGATTTTTACTCTGAAAACACATCAAGAGTTTATAAACAGAGTCTTTAAAGTTTGGAAGATGTTTAATATTATCAGTTATGTGTTCCTTGAAAAATGAGTGATTTTCAGTATAATCTATGTAAAGTAGAAAATGCATAGCGGAGCCAGACGGACTGATCAGAGCATCGAAATGAAAACGCTGTATTTTTCTTCTCTGTTCTGAGATGATTAAAGCTTCAAGAGTCTAGAAAGTTTTGGGGGACTTAAGATTACTTGAATTTTAATAATTTTACTCCTAAAAAGCAGCATGAATCCTGTATAAAATATGATGTTTATTATTAATTAAACAGCCCAACAGATTAAACAAATCCAGCTGAAACCATTTGTCCATTAATCAATCAATCAATCAATCAGCTGATTAATCCATCGTGAAAATAATGAGAAGTTGCAGTTGTGTACGAACTAGAACTAAAACTTTTTGTCAAACTAACGTTTGTCTTTTCTTTGGATCAAACTCCATACAGGAGTGAAGGAACTGAACGTGTCACTTCACGTTCCGTCTTAAAGTTCTCGAGGACCTGATGTACAGAGAGAGAACACTGAGGAAGAGAAGATCTTAAGTTCTAACGCTCTGTGCTTTCCTGTGTGTCCAGGTGAGGGCGCTGTTTCTGGAGTCTCCATTTCTGTCCAGAGAGGACAGCGTGTCCATCATGGACGGAACTGATGAAGGTAGGAAGTCTTATATTTTTACAGTGACATTTAAAGTGACAGTGTCTCCTCGCCTTTACGAAGCTTTACACTTTCAGCTTGTTGTTGACTCTCTCAGCTCTCGTCGTGTCGTTTTCAGAGTAAAAGCTGTAAACTTCCTCTGAACACGAGCTGCCGAGCAGCAGACAGACTCAGTCGGAGACGAGCTGGAGGACATGGTGCTGAAACTGATCCAGACACAGAGCTGAAAGAGAGAGAAAAAATAACTTATTCACTGGAAATACATAAACTCATATACATACAGGACTAAAATACACAACCTGAAAAGGTTAAATACATGAAATATACTGTTCAATTTAACATACAGATAAATCAGCACTTTTCTTAAGGGACTTCTGTATTTCAGTGACTGTGAAGTTAGCAGGAGGAGACAGTTAAAAAAAAAACTACAAAAAAACTTCATCATACACACTATAATGTACAGATCATAGAATATATAAACACATTTTCTTCACACAAAGTTATATGATGGATATTTTACAGTTAAACTTTATTGTCAGGTCACTGAAACTTTCTCTGGTGTTTTTAATATATTTAATGAATATAAATAAAAAACAAAACCTGAGAAAAATAATGATAAAATATATTTAAAATACTACCTAATAAAAACAATCAGTGCATATTGTACAACATATATTATACATACATGAATAAACATGAACCTGACTGAATGAAAGCTAATCACTTTGGTGTTTGGACGTTGATCAACATGAATAAATCACTGTATAAAGCAGCTGAATGGTCCTTTAACAGACAGTTCTCAGGGTGTTTGACCTCTTATAAAGTCTCAAACTGAACATGAGCCTCGTCTCTTCATGACTTTATTAGATTACAGAGAATTTGTTCCTCACAGTTTCATTTGTTTAATCTGTGAAGATGTTTCTCCTGCACAGTCAAACCTCAGAGGTCCTTCTCTGATTTCCCAAACGAAAACCGCCAACATGGAGGATTAAACAATATGGAGGATTAAACGGGGGACAGACGTCGTCCTGTAGCAGCCGCTCTGCTGATTTACCTTCAAACACTGATGGAGTCAAACATCAACCAGGATCCGAAGGAGAATTTATAGATTTACTGCTGAGGACTGAACCGCAGAACAAACCTGTGGTTCTAAAGCAGAACACTGACTGCTTGCTAACGTGGCAAAATACCGTCCTTAAAAGATAAAGTCAGCAAATCAGCACCGTTAATACCAAAAGCTTCAAGTAACCTGACATTCACTCAGTTTTGTTCAGTGTGTCTCATAACGCCAGATAACATGACAGACACGTCCGACATATCTGTGGCTCCAACGATTCTTCAACAGAACCAAATAAAATAAAGGAACAGGTCGTAACGTTCTTCTAAATATGATCATTTACCTCCCAGCGTTCAGCGTTTATCACTGTTTTAGAAGTTATTGATAGGATGTGTGGTGGATCCAGATGTGGGGCCCTCAGCTCCATCATGATGTCCAGATGTTGGAGCACCATTATCCAGAGTTTTGGCCCTGCTGTGAACTTTCTTCTTCTCTGCTTTCACCACAGCGAGCGGCACTAATTCCTCTGTGGTCGGACGTATAAAGGAATCACATGTAGGTTGTGTGTTTTAACCGCTCGTTGTGTATGGACACGACGCTCGCACACATATAATCCAATCCTTTTAAAGTAGTTCATACAAGCAATTATGGCCATGTGGGATAATGTCCCACTTAATCTTGAAGGGGGAGGGAGGGAGGAGGCCGATTATCCCCCCCCCCCCCACTCTCAGTTTATTTCTGAGGCTGAAATGTTTTCTCCTTCCTCTGAGTGGGATCAGCTCGTTACTCTTTTGATGATTACTGAATTAACTTCTTATCCTGGTCCACTTTTCGTCCCGAGCCACTAATGGACGGCGTCCTCCTCAGCCGTCCTATCAGGAGTCTGACAGCGTCCATCAGCCTTATTACTGCGCACAGATTCTGTCCGTTCTTGGCCTCGATGCTCATCCCTCGCTGAGATTACCCTGCGGCCGTCCTGAATGGAGGCGACTTATTGTTAATGCAGGTCTCTGAGTGGTTAGTGGGGGGGCGGCAGGGTGCTAAGTGCCGGTGTTTAGCCGAGTCGCTCCGTGTGCTTGTTTGTTTTGTTTGAAAATTGCTTCTTAGCATCTCCACATAAGAGTTTTATAGTAAAGCTCCTATGATACAGTTTCTATCAAGCCCTTTAATCACCCACTTCTGCATGCGGCCGAGGTCAGAGGTCGCTGGTAAAAGGCTCTAATGCATACAGCTGAGTGCAAATATTCTGCCACAGACACTAATGTCATCTTTGAGTTGACCTGAATGAGTCGACCGTCAGCGAGAGCACAACACATCACACTTTATATATCTTTATTTTTCACAGTTCCTGTTTGAATGGCTCTTGTTGCTTGATTTGTTCTTGTCGTCAGATTCAGGAAATTATCCTCCGATACAGTCGGTCATCAGGGACAAACCGTTCGTACCTCAAAGACCGACCAGTCTCTGTGAGAAGAGATGATATGTCCTCTCCCATCGTCTCCTCTGGAGTCCCACAAGGCTCCATACTAGGTCCTGTTTTATTCTCCAACAGAATAACAACATAAAACACCTCCATCCTGCTCGCCTGGTGTAATCCAGCACAATGCATTTCAAAATAAAATACAGTGTTTCAAAATAAAATACAGTGTGTTTCAAAATAAAATACAGTGTTTCAAAATAAAATACAGTGTGTTTCAAAATGTTCACATTCACTGGACAAAATAAGAAAACTGCTGACTTTTTCCCTTTGATCGATGATGGCTCTTAAGACTGACAGTTACTGTGTGTTCAACTTTAAAAACCTCTGCATTGAAGTAAGAAGTAATCAGAAATAAATAATAATGTTTAATCAATTTATTATTAAGTAATATGTTTTATATTTATATGTGTGTGTGTGTGTGTGTGTGTGTGTTTAACAGAGGTGTTGATTCTTTTATGTTTCTCTCCGTTCAGGGATTTCTGCCTGGATCACCGTCAATTTCCTCACTGGTGAGAATTCAACACACACACACACACACACACACACACACACACACACACACACACACACACACACACACACACACACACACACACAAAGCCCCAAACTTTATAAATACCATCACAATACTGTGAGAATCTGAAAATGTGGTGTAAGTGATGTACAAGTGTGGTCGTAAGATTGTGTGTGTGTGTGTGTGTGTGTGTGTGTGTGTGTGTGAACCAGATTAATATGAACAAGAAACAGTGATGACCTGTTATTGGATTAAACTGCAGCTCTCTCGCTCTCTCTGTTTCCTAATCTGCCTCTGTCTTCCCTCCTCCTCCTCCTCCTCCTCCTCTTCCTCCAGGTGATCTTCATCGTACTGACTCCCCCACAGTGGGGATGTTGGACCTGGGCGGGGGGTCAACTCAGATCACCTTCAGTCCTCGAGACGAGGTGAGGACGAGTCACAGAGACACTCAGTCAAAAAGTACCAGGATGGATCCATTTTACAGGCTTTAATCTGGAGATGTCACCACACTAATCCCACACACACACACACACACACACACACACACACACACACACACCCTGCTGATGTGTGTGTGTTTGTTATGTAGGTCACACTGTGTTCATCATGTCATCATCACTCGAGACGTCCAATCAGAACACCACAAACATCTGATTCTTCTTCTTCCAGGGTTCTGCAGGTTCTTAAAAAGTCTAAAATCCAATAATCTGAGTTTTAGGCCTTAAAATGTGTTAAATATGATTCTGACAGGACTTAAAAACTTAATTATGAAGTTAATGTTACTTTTATTAGATTGGATTTAATTTTATGTGTTTTTGAGATAAATTTGTGTTGATCACTGAACCAATAATCAAAGATACAAACTGACCAGTTTTTTGTCCATTTGGACGTGAAATAAGTCTTAAATCTGACTGTCTTCATGTTCTGCTTTGTCTTTGTCTTCTTCTGTGCTTCTTTTCTCTTTTTCCTCGTCTGCTTGATCTTCTTTGTCTGTTCTTCTTCATCTGTTTCTTGTCCTCCTTCTCTGCTTCTGTCTCTTTTTTGTCTTTGTCTTCTTCTCTGCTTCTTTTTCTTGTGCTTCTTCTTCCTTGTCTTCCACTTCTTCTTCTGCTCCTTTTTCTTCCTTTCTGTCTTCTTCTTCCATGTCTCCTTTTGCATGTGTGTCTTCTTCTACTTTGTCTTCCTCCTCTACTGTGTGTTTGTTTCTTTCTCTTTTTGTCTTTGTCGTCGTCTTCTTCTTCTCCTGCTGCTGTGATGCAGATCCTCTTTAATCTCTAAAAACTGGATCAAATGAGATGCTCTTCTTCTCCTTAAAGATCTTCTTGGTGACACTGATCTTGAGTCAGATATTAACTGGAGACCCTGGGGTCGACTCCAGGTTCTGTTGACTCATGTGACCCTTCAGGTTCTGCTGAGTCGCTGTGTATGAACTGGGCTAGCTCAGTTAGCTCAGGAGGCTAACGTTGCATCTCTGTGTGCAGAAAACCATCCAGATGTCCCCCATCGACTACATCAGGTCGTTCCAGATGTTTAACAACACACACACGGTCTACACTCACAGGTACACACACACACACACACACACACACACACTCAGAGTTTCCTGTTGATTGATTTATTGATCAATAACTAATCATTGATATCCAGTCTCAATGAATCTGACTCTGTGTGCAGTTATCTTGGTCTGGGTCTGATGTCGGCTCGACTTGCCATCTTAGGAGGCGTCGACTCTTCTCCTCGTACGTACCTTTATTATTCTGACTTTTTCTTGTTTTTCAGTTTGCTTTCATCTGTCTTTTATCCCCCCCCCCCCCCCCAGCCCTCCGTCCTCTCAGATAAATAAGCCATTATCTAATCTTTTAATAACACACAGCAAGATTAATTCCTTGCCTGCCAGCTGTTGCTGTGATTTATCTGCTGTAAGAAGCTGCGGCACAGATTCACTCTGCTGTCAGTCTGTTACCCTGCATGTCTCTGCACATACAGCAAAGATACGACAAATACACCCTGTTTCTAACGATTAATCACTTAGTGGTAATGGTGATATGTAAAGATATAACACAGTATGTTTTTTCACAGTTACAGGATGAAACAGATGAAAGCTTATAAAAACACACAGGGAGAACATTTACACGAGGAATCAGAAATACATTTTTATATCAGCTGGAGCTCTCATTAAAAAAATATCCTTTGGATCTTCATGTTCTGTCTGTTGACTGATGAGAGAAGATAAACGAGTGGTTGGTAAACAAGTTTCACTTTGGAACGTGTCAGTGTGAAAGCTCTCTTAGCATCAGGCCTGTTAGCCTGGGGCTGTTAGCCAGGGGCTGTTAGCCTGGAGCTGTTAGCCTGGGGCTGTTAGCTGGGGCTGTTAGCCTGGGACTGTTAGCCTGGGGCTGTTAGCCTGGGGCTGTTAGCCTGGAGCTGTTAGCCTGGGGCTGTTAGCCTGGAGCTGTTAGCCTGGGGCTGTTAGCCTGGGGCTGTTAGCTGGGGCTGTTAGCCTGGGACTGTTAGCCTGGGGCTGTTAGCCTGGAGCTGTTAGCCTGGGGCTGTTAGCCTGGGGCTGTTAGCCTGGAGCTGTTAGCCTGGAGCTGTTAGCCTGGAGCTGTTAGCCTGGGGCTGTTAGCCTGGAGCTGTTAGCCTGGGACTATCTGGTGGCGCCTAGTGAGAGTGGAGATGACCAATCATGTAATCGACTAATCGTTTCAGTTTTAACACTTGGGTTGTGTTTTATTCTGGACAGACAGAACAGAGACGTTTAGAAACGATGGCACTTCCTGATTGAGTCTATCAGCCGCTACATGTCTTTCTCTGATTCGTCACACTGTGAGCTTACAGACACCGTGTCATGTGATCACTTCAGCTTTAGTGTTTTTATTTACTTTGAGTTTTATGTTGTTTAAAAAGTTAAACCTGCTCTGGACTTAACTGTCAGCTGAGTCGACATCCACAGCAGCCAGTGAGGGTTTAACCCAACTGTTATTTGTGTGTGTGTGTGTGTGTGTGTGTGTGTGTGTGTGTGTGTGTGTGAACAGTAGGGGGCAGCACTGAGCTGGTCAGCCCCTGTATTGCTCCAGAGTACTCGGGCAGCTGGGAGCACGCCGACGTCGCCTACACTGTGAAGGGTCAGAAGGCGGGTGAGTGATGTGATTGGCTGTTTTGTTACCCATCATGCAGTGGGGTGTGTGTGTGTGTAGGAACCTTGTATGTGTTTGTGTTTCAGGGGAGCCGGTGTACGAGGCGTGTCTCAACAAAGTGGAGAAGGTTCTTTACAAGAAGGTGACGAAGGCGTCTGAGGCGGCCGACATGGAATTCTACGCCTTCTCCTACTACTACGACCGCGCCGTCGACCTTGGCGTCATCGGTATGATGCTGATGCAAACAAGTAATATAGACAAACAGAATTAAATCAAAATTAAATTAGAATTAAAAATATGAACAAGTGAAACAAGAGGAAATATAAAAATAGGAACAATGTAGTTTATTAGTTTGTCAAAGTAATGAAAATGTCATTTTGATGCTTCTGCTGTCACATGGAGTCACAGGAGAAAATGAATCTGTAAAAGGATACGGAAATAAATGTGGAAATATAAAGAGGAATAAATAAAACAAGTAAATGTGAGAATTTACATGAATGAACACATTAATCCTGCAGGAACTAGTTAAGATTAATAATTGTAGATAATAAATCAATCAATAAATACAATTTAAAAATGCTTTTGAAAAATATTCAGACGAAATTAAAAAGAAAATCAAATCAGTCTCTATTTAAGATGGAGGTTTGCTGTCAATTATTATAATCTGAAGGCTTCTACACAATAACAGAATAAATAAATGTGGACAAATGAAGATAAATAACAAAATCTAAAATAATACTCATTTATTTGCTCATTTATTTCAGTATATTTCTGTTTACTTTAAAATGAAATATATACATTTCTTTAGATTTTTATATTATATTATATATTATTATATTATTATATTTTATATTTACTGTTATATAATGTAATTTCTTTTCCCACATTGCCTTTGTGTGAATGAACACATGAATCCTGCAGGTTTCGATTCCTCAACTTGGACAGGAAGTCCTGCCCCCAAAACCAGATTGACTTCTCTAAGGAAAATCAAAACAAAGAGAAAATAACAAGGAAAAATAAAGAGATAAACATAAATAAATGACATTATTTAGAAAAATGATTAAAAAAATAATTTATATGAAAAAAAAATAAATACATAAATGAATAAAAAAATAAATGATGCTGCTCATGAAGGTCTGCAGGTTTGACTGATCTCTGATCTGTTTTCTGTGTTTGTGTTCAGAGGAGGAGAAAGGAGGAACCATTCAGGTGTCAGATTACATCAACGCTGCTAAAAGAGGTGAGAGAGCGCCATCAGGTGGTCAACACCTCAAACTGCACTTTATACTCACACACACACCAACACTTCCTGTTCTGACATGGCATCATATTTAAACCTTCCTGATGAAGTCACACTGAAGAAGATTCATTTTTTATGAGATGTGATCAGAGTTTAGTTTAATTTGGTTTGAAAACAGAAATGAGTTCATCGTGTTCACATCGATAAATTTATTTACATAAATACAAAAACAGCAAAACAGAGTCTTAAATAAATAATTCAGTTAAAAACATCACAGTAAAATAATTTAATATAACTGAGACACGTCTGCAGTCTGGACAAGGTTCAGGTTCAAAGTGACATCAAACAACAAAACAAACAAAAAAACAAACAAAATAACAACAAAGACAAAACAAAACAACAAAAAACAAAACAAGCAACACAGACTCCTGTTTATGTCATAATAATGATAATAATGATAATTCTTCGTGGGCTGCAGTTATATTTCATTTTGTTTAGTGTTTTTGTTGTTCTTGAAAAGTTTGGACTTTTTAAACAATTTATTTTAATATTTAATTCACATGATGTGTTTCTTTTCTGTTCAGAGTAAAAATACTCCACTACAAGTAAAACTCTAAAGTAAAGTACACTTTTATTCTCAGCTTCATGTAGTAATAATGTTAATAATCGTTGTTGTTGTGCGTTGTTGTTGTGTGTTGTGTGTTGTTGTTATTGTTGTGTGTTGTGTGTTGTTGTTATTGTTGTGTGTTGTGTGTTGTTGTTGTTATTGTTGTGTGTTGTTGTGTGTTGTTGTTGTGTTGTTGTGGTGGTGTCAGTGTGCAGCGGTCTGTCCGTCAGTCCTCCAGAGAGTCCGTTTCTCTGTCTGGATCTCGTCTACATCTCAGTTCTGCTGCAGGAGCTCGGCTTCCCCCCAAACAAAAACTTCAAGGTGAGAAACAACCGAAACTGGACCAGAGTCTGGACCAGAGTGTGTAGAACCAGGATCTCACCCGTCCCCTGTCCCCTGTCCCCTGTCCCCTGTGTGTTTTTCAGTTGGCGAGGACAATCAACGAGGTGGAGACCAGCTGGGCTCTGGGAGCAACGTTTCACTACATCGAGTCCCTGAAGGGACACTGAGGCTTTTATTGTGAAAAAAACTCAAACATCCTGAATGTTCTGGACCTCCTGAAGACCCTGATCCAGCATCTAAACCTTGACCTCAGATCTGTGTGGAGCCTGACTCCTGCTGCTGAAGACTGACGCTCCTATTGGCTGGTGCCCAGTGATGTCACTCCAAACCCGAACAAAACCTGACCTGAACCTGACGTGCAGAAACTGAGACTGGGCTGCACCAGCGAGGCTTAATTCTTAATCCAGATTAAATCACAAACTAAATTTAAATGATGCTGCACCAAACTTTAAAACTGCCTTCAAATGAAGAAAGATTCAGTTTAAACTTCAGATTAGTTTTTACTGAAGATTAAATTTAATTCTGCTGCACCAAAACTCAGTTTAAACTGTGATCCAGTATTAACTTTAAACTTGTAAGATGGCTGCTTTTTAGAGACGGATTGATAAAAATCATCTGTGAAGTGAGCGACTGAACCAGCTGACTCTGATGATGCAGCTTCTTTCTTTCACTGCAGTTTTTCAAGGAGAAATTAAAGCCTCTCTGCTGATCGAGGCTAACGAGGCTAACTAAGTTTTCAGCTAGCTAGCAAACAAAATGTTTTTCTTTTTTACTTTATAGCTAGCTAGCATTCAGTATAATGTTTTCTTAACTTCTTGGCTAGCTAACGAACAGTCTAACCTTTGTTAAGGAATACAAAGCTGCAGGATTTAACAAACTGGGATCAGTTTTCAGTTGAGCAACAGAAGTTTATTTAATTTAAATCTGAATTCACTCATTTTAAATCCTGGTTTTGGAAACTCTGATCAGGACTAATCTGTCTAATCTAATCTTATTTTAAGATATTCTTGCTTTTTAACCATGTGATTGAGTTCATGTTCGTGTTCACGTAGCATTAATTTCTGAGTACTTACAGAACCTTCGCTCCAAACGGACGCAGGACACGTGAGGCAGCCATGATGCAAACACATAGTTAAAAGCAAGTCTGTCTGTGGCTTCAGATTAAATTAGTCTTTGTTGGTGCAGCCCAGTCTGAAACTCCTGTAACCTCCTGTGTGTTGAGTTCACGGTCAGTTAACCTACACTCAATAATGTGCCTGAACTCATCATGAGCAGCAGCAGCTGATGCTGCTGTTTTAGACACACTGTTAAAAACACGGATAAGTTTAAAATCTAAATTTAATAACTGAGCAGTGCTGGTGTGTAACTAAGAACATTTACTAAAGTACTGTACTTGATTACAGTTTTTAGGTACTTGTACTTTACTTGTATCTTTCCGTTTGGTGCGACTTTATACTTTATGGAATCCTGTTCGTGACGCCAGTTTGAACTGAACACCAAGGACCAGCCAATAGCAGACGGACACATCACCACCTGCTCGTCTTCACCAGCAGCTGTCAGGCTTCACACACATCTGAACCGTATGACATCACTCGTCTGACCGTCCAATCAGATGCTCCGCTGGGTCACAAGCTGCACTTTGCTTCGTATTTAAGCTTTTTTAAGGACGAGTTGTGTCCAAGAATCTGATCAAAGTGACCTCATGGAAACACTCCGAAACACTGACAGCTGCACACGTTAACAGCAGTGAAAACTCCCTCAATCTTTAAATCTTCATTTACTTTATATATTTAATTTCTTCTTATATATTTTGTGATAAAGGCTGTGGGGGTTTAAAGGTAGATAACAGCATGTTTTTATATTGAAGTGTTGATCTTTTTTACTGATGTTGAATGTGGGAAACTCATGTTTGTGCCAAAAATGTTAAGTTTTTTTTCCTCATATTTTTGTTGCCAAAATCGTTGAAATCATCTGGAGAAACACAGTCAGGTGTTTATGACTAATTCAAATCTGAATAGTTGAGAAAAGTTCCTCCAGTCTCGTCATGAGTCCAGATTCCTCAGCGCACCATCACCTCCCAGACAAGGTGCTAATAATCTCATGTTTCATATTTCATTTATTCAGCTGATCAGTTCTGACTTCTTTGAGCTTTGTTTTATAAATTTCCAGCAGCAGTAGTGATTTCAAGTTGAAGAAACTGGCTTCAGTTTCTCACAGATAAAAATCCAGCATTAATATTTAAGTCAAATACAAATATGTGCCCAATGAAATCAGCTGATTTAGTCTGTTTACTGTCAGGAAAGAAAAACAGTTTAATCTGTTCAAACTTGTTTCTGAACGAAGCATCAACTGTCCAGAGACACTGTGCAATATTTACTCTTCATATTTTACAACGTGAGCGTTTCTGCAGGTGAACGAGGACTCTGCTAAATCTACACTTTAATAACTGAACAGTGGTGGAATGGAACCACCTACATTTTACTCAAGTACTGTACTGAAGTACAATTTTGAGGAACTTGTACTTGTAACTTTATATTTTATGGAATCCTGTTCGTCACGTCAGTTGAAACTTCCTGACATTTGCAGTCAAGGTTCACATTTTTACACATTTTTTGGATTTAAGAAACATTTTGAAAATGTCTACAGTAGAACCGTCGCTCTGATTTCACATTAAAACCTCGTATCTTTTTGTTTTTTAACTTCTGATGGTCAAAGCGGGTTTAAATCTGTTTGCTCGTCTCTTTGACACTGGGTTCACGTCTCTGACCTCATTCATGATGTTAAACTTGATATTTTCAGTTTGTATCGACAGCGACTCTGATTGTTTTCTACTCTGAAGGATCTCCTCTGTTTTTACTCCCTCTGCTCGGTACAGGTGTGTGTGTGTGTGTGTGTGTGTGTGTGTGTGTGTGTGTGTGTGTGTGTGTGTGTGTGTGTGTGTGTGTGTGTGTGTGTGTGTGTGTGTGTGTTCGGTACAAAATCTGTAATAACAGACATGAATGTTTTTCTGTGTCAAACAGCTGAATAAAGACTTGATTCATTGCACCTATAATAATATGACAACAGAAACAGAGACGTCTGGAGAAAAAGGGTTAATTAAATTTGATGTTGATGATTTTTTTCCTGGGTTTTAGGAACACAGATACACTTTTTCTCTTGGTGATGTTCACAGAACGTGTGGCGGGGAAACGTCCATTTAAACGTATGTTTGACACAAATAAAATTTATTTTGATTTACAGCCTGTACTTGTTTTACTTAGTGTCCAAAATCAATTTATGTGCAATTTAATATTCCATTTGTGTTTATTTCTCTTTCCCCTGATTTGATTCTTTATCTCTTTCCTCCTCTGCGTCTCTCTGAACGTCTTTTCTCTTCAGACTCTGTGAAAAGATGAAGCAGGCAGCAGAAACATCGTCTGCGTCAAAGAGCTTTAAAGCACTGAGGCTGACAAACAAGTTTGGCACCAAAGCTTTTATTCATGTAAACGTTCCTCATAAAACAGGCTGATAAACAGGTAAACAAACACCTGTTGTGACGCTGTGACATCACAGCGGCTCAGCAGGAAGGAGGCTGAAAATCAACCTGAAAACATTTTAAATAACAGCAGAGACGCTTTAAAGCCGAGAGACAGAGACGAGCTCCGATCGCAGCTTCAGAGGCAGCAAGTGAGCAAGCTGGAGAAGAACAGGAAGGGGCGGGGTCTCAGAGGAAGGGGCGGGGTCGCAGATGAAGAGGCGGGGTCTTATAGGAATAGGCGGGGTCTCAGAGGAAGGGGCGGGGTGTCAGAGGAAGAGGCGGGGTCTCAGAGGAAGGGGCAGGGTCTCAGAGGAAGGGGCGGGGTTGCAGATGAAGAGGCGGGGTCTTATAGGAATAGGCGGGGTCTCAGGGGAAGGGGCGGGGTCTCAGAGGAAGAGGCGGGGTCTCAGAGGAAGGCATCACACCAGTCCCTCAGACACTGAGCACATAATCCCGCCTGACGGGAGTTCGCTCCGCTGGCGTCTTTCAGCCACTCAATGAACATCTCAGTGTCCTTCCTCAAGAGGAGGAACTGACCGAGAACCACGTAGGCCTGAAACACACAACAAACAAAAACAAGAGAAACCCTCAAGACATGCAAAAACATACAAACAAACAAAAAATCCATAAAAACTACACGAAAAGAAAAACATGAAAATCAAAAATGGAAAATCACACAAAACAATAAAAACACAAACATAAAAAAAAATGTGAACATGGAGAAGAAAAATGATAAAGAAGGAAAATCAGTGGTGCAGCCTGCAGGAGGCGCTGCAGAGAACTTCAGAGGAACGTTCTCCACCTTATCGTAGCCCTGATTGGCCAGTACCCCTCCAAGCACGTCTCCGATCCCCGACAGAGCCGTCACCGCCTTCTCTCCCATCGGCTCCCCGACAAAGTCCCGGTGCTTCTGAGACGTCGAGGACATCCTGCAGAACACAGAACACAGAACCAGAACACAGAGTCAGAACACAGGAACCGGGTCGGGCCCGACTGAACCCGCTGACTCAGTTAAAGAACATTCAAATGTTTTAATTAATTAAACTGGTTTCTGACTTTTATTTTCATGAAGAATTTGTTCTTTTTCTTTCTCTGATTCGTCTCAGTTTATTTTTGATTTTCTTAAATCAACAAAATAATTATTATTGATTAAAAATGAAAGTAAAGAAAAAATAATTGAAAGTTCTCTATTGTGACAATTTGCTGCGTTTCTCTGTTTTCTATTAATATAAAACAACAAATATTTACAGTCGAGAATCAAAGGAAACTTTCAAGTTTTGCTCAAAAGATTTTGCTGAAATCTGATTCATCGATATTTTTCATTTTGGCTGATTGATGATAAATGAACAGAATGTTTCTTAAGCTGACGTCAGAGAACATAACGTCTCACCTGTGATGTAATTAGCATATGCTTTTCAAAATAAAATACAGGGATTTCAAAACACAATGCTTTTTTTTCTAAATAAAATGCAATTCTTTTCAAAACGTGGACTGAAAGATCATCATAAACAGCAACTTTAAAATCTGTTTTAGAAATTTCATTAAACCTCAGACATCATGTCACGTTCACATAATTAAAACATTTTATTGGCAGGAGTGGACCTGCAACGATTAACCAATTCAATTCTTAATCAATTATTAGATTAACTATTCTGATAACCGATGAATCGTTTTGAGTCACTTTTTGATTACAAAGTCAAAATTCTCTGATTTCAGCTTTTTAAATGTGAAGATTTTCTGGTTTGTTTGGATTTCTGAGTGGGGCTTTTATTTTGTAGTAAAATATCCTCAATGTTTCTGATTTGTTTATTTAGTTCAGATAGACAAAATATAAACAAATAAACAATCAAAATGACTGTGGGAGCAGCTGCTTGCTGGTGTCTCTCAGAGAAACCAGTAAAACCAGTGAAACCAGTGAAACCAGCTGCTCTCATAGAACCCGACTTAAGATTGATGGTGGACTCTGGTGGTCCAGGAACAAACCGGTCCTGAGCGGCTCTTTACCTGCTGAAGATGGACAGGTGGACAGACAGGTGGACCGGTCTCACGTGCTGCGGGTTCAGGTCCAGGCGGGTTCGGGTTCAGACAGACACACTGACTCTACAGAAACAGAAACATAGAAACACTGTAAACTTCAACACAATGGAACCAAACCCGCAGTTTTTACCGCACAGAGAAAACGTCAAACAACACGTGACAGTTACCTGAAGCAGCACGAGGCACTTTCACTCACCTGAGGTCAGAAAACACCAAAACAGCACGAGCAACCCGCAGGAAAAGTTTTTTTTTTCTGGCTGAAACACAGTAGAGGCGTTTTATTCTGAAACCCGGAAACACGGCCGACGCTCTGAGCCTGACGTCAGGACGCAGACAGTCAAAGATAAGTTGTGGTAATAATGAGTCACTCAGTGAAAATTTAAATACTTTGATGTTGTAAAATGTGGGGAATCTGATTTGAGGGGTTTGTTTACACGTTTTTTATTTATTTATTTATTTATTTATTTTAGTCACAAATCAGTCTCAAGTCTTTGCACTCAGGTACCATGTTAAAACAGGCAGGTCCCGAGTCTCAGTATGCCAAACGTGTGACTAGAAAAATAAAGACGAAGACAACAACAACTTCCAACTTCATTCAATATTTAAAGTTACACAAAGAACAGTGACTTGATGCTAATATTAACATAGTTAGTGAGTTAATGTTTAGCTAACATTAGCTTTAAAGCTAAGTAACGTTGTAAATCCATCAGGCTGAAATTCTGTTACATTCTGACTTGTTTAGGACTCAAAAACTCGAAATTTAAGATTTAGGACTTGACTTGGGACTTGCTTGTGTTGACTTGTGACTTGCCTCTGTTGACTTGGGACTTGTCAGTCTTAACTTTGGACTCGTCTGTCTTGACTTGGCACTTGATACAGGACTTGTAGGTCTTGACTTGAGACCTGTCTTGACTAGAGACTAGTCTGTCTTGACTTGGGACTTGAAATAGCAATCAGAGTGAGACGTCTTTCAGATACTTCCACCTCTTTGTTAGACATTCCATAGATACCCCCGCCCCCTGCCCCTCCAGGCCCCGCCCCCTCTGAAACTTCCCAGCTGTCAAAGTTTCCAAAGTGGGCGGGGCCCCCGGCGTCTTCCTGCTCTACCTGCAGCCAGGTGAGCTCCTCTCTCTGCGGGATCACCTTCCTCTATTAGTCCGCTCTCAGTGCTCCTTGTCCGGGTGCGTTTGTGGAAACATGGCGACTCCGCTCACCGACCAGGAGAAGAGGAAGCAGATCAGCGTGAGGGGCATCGCGGGGCTCGGGGATGTGGCGGAAATCAAGAAGAGTTTTAACCGACACCTGCACTTCACGCTGGTGAAGGACCGCAACGTAGCGACGCCCCGGGACTACTACTTCGCCCTGGCCCACACCGTGCGGGACCACCTGGTGGGCCGCTGGATCCGCACTCAGCAGTACTACTACGAGAAGGACCCGAAGGTAGGAGCAGCATCAGCCCGCAGGAGACTGCTCTCTGACGGGGAGAAAATACACAAAACTCCGCTGAAAAAATGCTTCAGTTTATAAATTTCCATAATTATCTGCAAACATAAAGACAGTAAAACCACGATAAGTTTGGTTTTTGGATGTTTAGGCACCAGATATTAATTCGGCAAACATTTAATCTCTGAACGTTGCTTCATTTAATAAGAAATAAGTTGAAAACTTTGTTTCCTGCAGCTGAAAGCCTGCAGGGCCGTTTAGAGCAGTGCGGAACTGTTCTTAAACCTTAGTCAAAACATAATAATGTTTGATGTGGTATTCATATGCCGATATTAGCAGATGATCATATTAATGTAAAAAATATATTTAAGCATAGTGTTTTCTGCTGAATGTCTTAAATGATCTCCAAGGCAACAGTAAATCGTTATATGTTTAAATGGAGTTTGGCTTGATTTCCTTCACAGCCTCCTCTTGGCCTAACTGTATCCAGGCACCTGGCAGTTCCACATGTCTTAAGGCTTAAATCAGGTTTAGTCTGGTTTGATCCTCTTCGTGCAAGATTTGGTCTTGTATGGGGAGGGTTAGAGTGAACCAAACTCCATTCAAATACCTGACAGTTTTAATATCTTCTTGATTATTGTCTAAAGTACATGATGTATGGAGAGAGGTACAACTTTGCATGTTTGCTGAATCACTGTTGTTCATTTCGGCTGAAGAACCAGGATGATTTGGTTTCTTGCATAACCTGTATAGTGATGTAAATATCCATTTTACGAATAATTGAAATGCAACAAAATCAGTCGGTGTAGCTCTAAACCACAAAAGGACAAATGCAAATAACAAGAATAGTATTTATTTTCATATTATTCAGTGTTTTAAAGGTTAGGTCGGACTCACTGAAGTCGTACAGTAACACAAACAAACTAACAGATGGAGGCAGCAGTAGCCCAACAACTCCTGTGTTCTGTGAAGTAAAATGAATAATTTTGCCTATGGAGTTTGGTTGGTTTGTAGAGAATGATATTTGGTTTATGTAAAAGTGGCTTCCTGTCAGAAAAGTTTGCTAAAGCAGAAAAAAAGTCAGATTTTTGACCAACATGTCTCGACCTTCTACATTGTCTGTTTCCTGATCAGATCTGTATTTTTTACTATAAAAAATCTTCCTGCTCTGCAGCTTCTGTTCGTCTGTGGAGATAAAACTGAACCGACCAGGCCTGAAAAAAAGCTTCCTGTTAACCCCGTTTCAGACACAGCGAGTGTGTGTTTCTGAGTTTTTAAGTTCTTGATGCGTGAAGACCTGGTGAAGAAATATTCCAAACATAAACCGACATAATAAAAACTTTGAGTCTAGATTTGAAGTGAGATCAGTGATGACAGAAATGTTCAGATCCACATCTGTCAGCTTTCTGTTCTTTTGAATGATTGTGTTTTTACTGTTAAATTGTTGTAAACAAACAAACAAACAAACAGTGAGTGTGTTCTGTGTTCTTCTGTTTGTCTTCAGAGAGTTTATTATCTGTCTCTGGAGTTCTACATGGGCAGAACGCTGCAGAACACCATGATCAACCTCGGCCTGCAGAACGCCTGTGATGAGGCCATCTACCAGGTAACAAGACGTCTGCCTGTCTCTGTCTGCCTGTCTCTGTCTGTCTGCCTGTCTGTCTGTCTCTGTCTGCCTGTCTCTGTCTGCCTGTCTGCCTGTCTCTGTCTGCCTGTCTGCCTGTCTCTGTCTGCCTGTCTGCCTGTCTGTCTGCCTGTCTCTGTCTGCCTGTCTGTCTGTCTGTCTGCCTGTCTCTGTCTGCCTGTCTCTGTCTGCCTGTCTGCCTGTCTCTGTCTGCCTGTCTGTCTGTCTGTCTGTCTGCCTGTCTGTCTGTCTCTGTCTGCCTGTCTCTGTCTGTCTGTCTGCCTGTCTCTGTCTGCCTGTCTGCCTGTCTCTGTCTGCCTGTCTGTCTGTCTCTGTCTGCCTGTCTCTGTCTGTCTGTCTGCCTGTCTGCCTGTCTCTGTCTGTCTGTCTCTGTCTGTCTGCCTGTCTGTCTGTCTCTGTCTGCCTGTCTCTGTCTGCCTGTCTGCCTGTCTCTGCCTGTCTGTCTGTCTCTGTCTGCCTGTCTGTCTGCCTGTCTGCCTGTCTCTGTCTGTCTCTGTCTGCCTGTCTGTCTGCCTGTCTGCCTGTCTCTGTCTGTCTGTCTGCCTGTCTCTGTCTGCCTGTCTGTCTGTCTCTGTCTGCCTGTCTGTCTGCCTGTCTGCCTGTCTCTGTCTGTCTCTGTCTGCCTGTCTGTCTGCCTGTCTGCCTGTCTCTGTCTGTCTGTCTGCCTGTCTCTGTCTGCCTGTCTGTCTGTCTGTCTGCCTGTCTGTCTGTCTGTCTGTCTGTCTGTCTGTCTGTCTGTCTGCCTGTCTGTCTGTCTCTGTCTGCCTGTCTCTGTCTGTCTGTCTGCCTGTCTCTGTCTGCCTGTCTGCCTGTCTCTGTCTGCCTGTCTCTGTCTGCCTGTCTGTCTGTCTTCAGTTTTTCTGCATGTTTCGCTGAACATGAAGTTTTTAAAATGCTGATAGTTTCAACTTCCCTATAGTTTCACCACAAAACCAGGAAGAAAACACCTGAAAACAGGTGTGTGTGTGTGTGTGTGTGTGTGTGTGTGTGTGTGTGTGTGTGTGTGTGTGTGTGTGTGTGTAGTTGGGTTTGGACATGGAGGAGTTGCAGGAGATCGAGGAGGATGCTGGTCTTGGAAACGGAGGACTGGGACGACTAGCAGGTTCGCTTACATTTTGTATTTGTGTCGACCGTCTGTGATTCTGACCTTAAAGCTGCTGCGTCTGAAAGACAACAGTCTGAAAAACGTCCTCACATTCTGAAAAACGTCCTCACATTCTGAAAAACGTCCTCACATTCTGAAAAACGTCCCCACATTCTGAAAAACGTCCTCACATTCTGAAAAACGTCCCCACATTCTGAAAAACGTCCTCACATTCTGAAAAACGTCCTCACATTCAGAAAAACGTCCCCACATTCTGAAAAACGTCCTCACATCCTGAAAAACGTCCTCACATTCTGAAAAACGTCCTCACATCCTGAAAAACGTCCTCACATTCAGAAAAACGTCCTCACATTCTGAAAAACGTCCCCACATTCTGAAAAACGTCCTCACATCCTGAAAAACGTCCTCACATTCAGAAAAACGTCCTCACAGTCTGAAAAACGTCCGTACTCTCTAGAAACATTCTAACTGTCTAGAAATGTCTTTCTACGTATGTCCTTACTTTCTAAAAGTTTTTTTCGTAAACGTCTTCGCTGTCTGTCCCGTCTGTCCCGTCTTGGTTCCCTGCTGCAGCGTGTTTCCTGGACTCCATGGCGACTCTTGGCCTGGCAGCGTACGGTTACGGTATTCGCTACGAGTTTGGCATCTTCAACCAGAAGATCAGCGGCGGATGGCAGGTACACACGCGCTCCCATGCATCAGGTGTTCTGGAGGTTTGTGATTGGCTGACGTGTTGCCCCGCCCCCCTCAGGTGGAGGAGGCAGACGACTGGCTGAGGTACGGGAACCCCTGGGAGAAGGCGAGACCTGAGTACATGCTGCCGGTCCATTTCTACGGCCGAGTGGAGAAAACGGCGAGCGGAGTGAAGTGGGTCGATACACAGGTGAGAAACCGATCGATATGATCAATATGATCAGCTGATTTATCCTCTGACACATACAGAAACCTGGAACACAGTATTTACTCTGTGATGTCATGAGTCTCACTGCACCGTGTAACAGACGTGTGTGTGTGTCTGTGTGTGTGTGTGTGTGTGTGTGTAGGTGGTGTTGGCGATGCCCTATGACACTCCAGTTCCTGGTTACCATAACAACACAGTGAACACGATGAGACTGTGGTCGGCTAAAGCTCCGAACGACTTCAAGCTGCAGAACTGTAAGTCTTCATCATCATCATCATTTTCTAGAAACGTCCCAAAGTTCTACAGAAGAACTGAGACTTTACAGAACAGGGATCCAAAGATTACGATGATAAACGTTTTTCAGAGAGATTTTTTTCACAAACCTCGGACATGTTGAAAATGTCCACCGTACTTGTATAATAATATTTAGTGTCTCTGTCTCACAGTCAATGTTGGAGATTATATTGAAGCTGTTCTGGACAGAAACCTGGCGGAGAACATCTCCAGAGTTCTCTACCCCAACGACAACGTGAGTACACATCGGAGGTACTTTGTACTTAACCGGAGTTTTTCCATTTTGTGCTCGTTCAAACCAAGAATCGTACTTTTTACTGCAGTTTGGTTGAAGTTTGGGGTCAAAGGTCAGAACGTTTCGGCGTGTTTCTTGATGGATGGTGACGCAGTAAAAGTGTTGGTTGTAGTTTTTTGAGGGGAAGGAGCTGCGTCTGAAGCAGGAGTACTTCGTGGTCGCCGCCACGCTGCAGGACATCATCCGCAGGTTCAAATCCTCCGAGTTCGGCCGCAGAGCCCCGGTGAGGATGTCCTTCGACACGTTTCCTGACAAGGTGAGAAGAGAATGTAACTAAGTACAAATCTGAGGTACTTTACTCGAGTATTCCTGTTTTATGCTGCTTTTGTTATTTCAAGACGAAAACGCTCAGTTTCTCGTTGTCATGTGTCAATTATTCTGATAACAAATCTCTGTTATCTCGAGATAACGAGATAAATCAAACTGTTAGCTGCGTTACAAAGATGTTTTTTCTTCTTCTTCTGTGGTGGCGGGGGCGCGTCACCGTCCTGTCAGGTGGCGATCCAGCTGAACGACACCCACCCGGCTCTGGCCATCCCTGAACTGATGAGGATCCTGGTGGACATCGAGAAGCTGGACTGGGACAAGGTCTGACTGGAGAACCATTCAGACAGACTGAGAACGTTCTGATGGCGTTAAAGAACAGCTCATAAATGTCTTTTTGTGTGTGTGTGTCCGTCCATCCAGGCGTGGGACATCACCTGTCGTACGTGTGCGTACACCAACCACACGGTTCTGCCGGAGGCGTTGGAGCGTTGGCCTGTGTCTCTGTTTGAACAGCTGCTGCCGAGACACCTGCTGATCATCTACGACATCAACCAGAGACACCTGGACGTGAGACTCTACTGTCCTCTGATGTCCTCTACTGTCCTCTACTGGACTCTACTGTCCTCTACTGTCCTCTACTGGACTCTACTGTCCTCTACTGTCCTCTACTGTCCTCTACTGATCTCTACTGGTCTCTACTGTCCTATAATGTCCTCCACTGACCTCTACTGACCTCTGCTGTCCTCTACTGTCCTCTACTGTCCTCCACTGTCCTCTACTGGACTCTACTGACCTCTACTGTCCTCTACTGTCCTCTACTGATCTCTACTGGTCTCTACTGTCCTATAATGTCCTCCACTGACCTCTACTGTCCTCTGATGTCCTCTACTGTCCTCTACTGTCCTCTACTGTCCTCTACTGATCTCTACTGGTCTCTACTGTCCTATAATGTCCTCCACTGACCTCTACTGTCCTCTGATGTCCTCTACTGGACTCTACTGTCCTATAATGACCTCTACTGTCCTCCACTGACCTCTACTGTCCTCTACTGTCCTCTACTGGTCTCTACTCTCCTCTAATGTCCTCCACTGACCTCTACTGTCCTCTGATGTCCTCTACTGGACTCTACTGTCCTATAATGTCCTCCACTGACCTCTACTGTCCTCTACTGATCTCTACTGGTCTCTACTGTCCTATAATGTCCTCCACTGACCTCTACTGGACTCTACTGTCCTATAATGTCCTCCACTGACCTCTACTGACCTCCACTGGACTCTACTGTCCTCTACTGATCTCTACTGGTCTCTACTGTCCTATAATGTCCTCCACTGACCTCCACTGTCCTCTACTGTCCTCTGCTGACCTTTACTGGACTCTACTGTCCTCCACTATCCTCTACTGTACTCTGTTGTCCTCCACTGACCTCTACTGTCCTCTACTGGAATTAAATCTACTTTTATTTTTATTTATTTATTTTTCTTCTTATTTTTTATTTTTTTTACAGTTTTAAAAACAAATTGTTTGTATGTTTTTTGTTTTTATTTTTTCCTGTATTAAAAATATTTTGTATGTATTTTCATTTTTTAATCTTTAATGTTTTGATTTTTTAAAATCATTTATCTGTACATATTATTTTTGTGTCTTAAAATCGATTTTTCTTCTTATATATTTTAAATTTTATTTATTTATTTTTTTCCTATTTCTTTTATACACACACACATAATATGTCATTGACTTTTGTTTATCCCTTTTTTTGTTGTTTTTGTTCTTCCTTGAAGAGCCAAACTGTCAATCACCCTGCTGTGGGCGGGACTTCCTGTCCAGGCTGAGGAATCAGTTTCTGTTTATATTTACACCTTTCTCTCTCTGTGTATAAATACTCTGAAGTTCTTTTCCTTCGTCTCTCTCAGAGGATGGCGGCCATGTTCCCCGGCGACACCGACCGTCTGCGTCGGATGTCTCTGATCGAGGAGGGCGACCCGAAGAGGATCAACATGGCTCACCTGTGTGTGGTCGGATCACACGCCGTCAACGGCGTCGCTCAGATCCACTCAGACATCGTCAAGAACACCGTGTGAGTCAGGAGACGACCAATCAGAGCAGAGACATCAACAAACAGCACACTGCAAACAACTGTTGAGTCTGAATAGTGATTATTGATTATTGATCAGTTTGTTTCTGCTGCAGATTTAAAGATTTCCATGAAGTCGATCCTGAGAAGTTTCAAAATAAAACAAATGGCATCACTCCTCGCCGCTGGCTGCTGCTGTGTAACCCCGGCCTCGCTGACATCATCGCTGAGGTATAAACACACCCGAGACATACATGAGACAAACCCGAGACATACATGAGACAAACCCGAGACAAACCCGAGACATACATGAGACATACATGAGACACGCACGAGACAAACCCGAGACACACCTGGACATGTTGAACACGAGGCTGTGGTTGTATGAGGTGTTTCTCCACAGTCGGTGTATTTTTGCCTCTTTATCTTTCTGTCAGACAGACGTTTCTGACAGGAAACTACTGTTATATAAGACAAATATCACAAATGTCTACAAACCAACCAAACTCCATTCATGAAATCAGTCATTTTAGTTCAGAGGACACAGCAGTTGTTGGTCTGTTGCTGCTCCATCTGTTAGTTTAGAGTGGAGCAAAAATAAGAAAACAGGAATGAATCTCAGAAATCAGTGGGTACAAATAAAATAAATGCAATAAAATACAGGAGGACCCTTATTGGATTAATAAAATGTAATAAAATAATAATATTTTCCACTAATTTGGTCTTCCTTAAAGCTCAAGACTTTATTTTCAAAATGTGTCCTTCAGTTTATTCACACAGAGAATCAGAGAATCGTCACGAGTGAGAAACTCTAACTGGTTGATATTTAATTTTTAATAATTAATAAATTAGTCTCAGTTTGAGTTAATTGTCTGTTCGTCCTGCAGAGAATCGGAGAAGACTTCCTCACTGATCTTTACCAGCTGAAGAAAATCCTCCAGTTTGTGGACGATGAAGCTTTTATCAGAGACGTGGCCAAAGTCAAACAGGTACAGACACACCTGACACCTGTCTGTCCTGCAGCCTGTCCTCCTGTCTGTCCGTCCCTCTGACCGTCTCTGTCCTGACAGGAGAGTAAGCTGAAGTTCGCCTCCTTCCTGCAGCAGCAGTACCAGGTGAAGGTGAACCCAGACTCCATCTTTGACGTGCAGGTGAAGAGGATCCACGAGTACAAGAGGCAGCTGCTCAGCTGTCTGCACGCCGTCACGCTCTACAACCGTAAGACCAACCGGCTGCTGCACAACCACACGCACGAAACACACGAAACACACGAAACACGCAGCAACAATAACACCACAGAAGAAATAAATCAGCAATACATAAAAAAACATGACAATACTTTGTTCATGAAAAAGATTTTATTTATTTCTGCATTCATTTAGTTATTTATTTATTTATACATTTAGTTATTTATGTATTTATTTCAAAATTTATTCATACTTTCATTTGTTTATACATTTATTTATTCTTGTTTTATTTATTTCTACATTTCTGTATTTTTAAAATATATTTATTTATTTCTGTATTAATTAATTATTGAAGCAGATGTCAGTTTTTGTCCTTCATTAAACACCAGTGACACTGATTAAGGCCCCGTTCCATTTAGTGTGGCAGAAGATTTACAGTGAGTTGACTTATAAAATATAATAACTATTGTGGACCTGCTGTGTTACTGTTCTGTTTATTTAGAATATTAACTGTGTTCTGTGTCAAAATTTTATCATTTTAAACAATTCACCACCACAACAACAACAACAACAACAACAACAACAACATCAGTTATAAACTGATGTTTTGTTTGATTCTGTTGGAAATTTCTTGCCTTTTTTTATTTATAATTAATGTAACATGTTATATTTAAAAATAGCTTTACCAACAACACCAACAAACAACTTTTTTTAAAGCTGTTCTCTTGGTGTTTGTTAACGGTGTGCTGCCCCCTGCTGGTCACTCTGTAAACTACACTCTGTTCAGTATTTTTCTGATTTATTTATTTTTATTTGATGTTTATTTGTTTGTTTGTTTTCAGGAATCAAACTGAATCCAAACAGAGAGTTTGTTCCTCGGACGGTGATGATCGGAGGAAAGGTTTGATCTGATTAATCATCAATATAAGTCTATAATCAATACAAATCTGTAAAGAGTGAACATAAATATTGAAATGACTCGTCCCTGCAGGCGGCTCCTGGTTACCACATGGCCAAACTGATCATCAAACTGATCACCTCAGTCGGTCAGGTGATCAATAACGACCCAGCGGTGGGAGACAAACTGAAAGTGATCTACCTGGAGAACTACAGAGTGTCTCTGGCTGAGAGAGGTGAGAGGAGGAGGAGGAGGAGGAGGAGGAGGAGGAGGAGGGAGGAGGGAGGAGGAAGAGGAAGAGGGGGAGGAGGGAGAAGGAGGAGGAGGAGGAGGAAGAGGGAGGAGCGAGGAGGAGGAAGAGGGAGGAGGAGGGAGGAGGAAGAGGAAGAGGGGGAGGAGGAAGCGGGGGAGGAGGAAAAGGAAGAGGGGGAGGAGGAAGAGGGAGAAGGAGGAGGAGGAGGAAGAGGGAGGAGGAGGAGGAGGAGGAGGAAGAGGGAGGAGGAGGAAGAAGAAGAGGAAGAGGGAGGAGGAGGAGGAGGAGGAGGAGGAAGGATGCTTCAATAAAAGATTCTGTTGTTGTTGTTTTCTTGTTTTTTTCCCAGTGATCCCGGCGGCCGACCTGTCGGAGCAGATCTCCACGGCAGGAACCGAAGCGTCGGGAACAGGAAACATGAAGTTCATGCTGAACGGCGCTCTGACCATCGGCACCATGGACGGAGCGACGGTGGAGATGGCGGAGGAGGCCGGCGAGGAGAACCTCTTCATCTTCGGCATGAGAGTGTCGGACGTGGAGGAGCTGGACAGGAAGGGGTGAGGAGGAGGTGTTACATCACTTCCTGTTTTCAAAAAGATCCTCTATCACAGTTTGAAACCAGGAACTCTGAAACGCCTCATGATGCATTCAGGATCATTAATGTCATTATTAATAATCACAAATATAAATAAATAAGTATATTTAAAACATTATAATTGACTGATTTATAGTTGCTTTAATAAAACAAACTGTTTTGGAGGATTTTCTCTGAGTGTCCTTAAATGCATCTGCAGGGTTGTAGAGATGTCCCAGTCTGAACTGACATCACTTCCTGTTTACATGCAGCTACAACGCCGTCGAGTTCTACGAGCGTCTGCCGGAGCTGAAACTGGCCGTGGATCAGATCCAGAGCGGCTTCTTCAGTCCCACAGAACCAGGACTCTTCAGAGACCTGGTCCACATGCTGCTGGACCACGACAGGTAGAAAACACACCTGTCACTCACATCCACACCTGGAAATGTGTTGTTGTTTGTTTTTACAGTTTTTACACAAAGAAAAAAATTCATGTAGAACATTTCCTGAATTTATGAGAACGTCCAGACAATGAAGAATTTGTCGTAGATAGAGTTTAATAAGTTTATAAAGTTTATCTTCACTCAACAAATCATCAAATTATATGATTGTTTTTTAAGAAAGTCTGGTGACTTTCTCTTATACCAGCTGTGAACAGGTTCATACCGGATGTAAATGGGTTCATAAGCTGTGAACAGGGCTTGTCTAGTGCAGAAGCAGATCCAGGACATGTTTAGCTTAGCTTAGCATAAAGACTGGAAGCAGAGGGAAACTGTTAGCCGAGCTCCATCAGAAGGAAGATAAACTGCAGCTTCCAACGACTTCAGACAGAAAAGTTCATGTTTGTTTTCTTCTTCTCGATGTTTAATATCTGATGTTAAACCTCTCGTTCTGTCTCCTCCTGTCTCATCCTGTCTCGTTCTGTCTCGTCCTGTCTTGTCCTGTCTCCTCCTGTCTCATCCTGTCTCGTTCTGTCTCATCCTGTCTCGTTCTGTCTCGTCTTGTCTCATTCTGTCTCGTTCTGTCTGGTCCTGTCTCGTTCTGTCTCGTCCTGTCTCGTCTTGTCTCGTCCTGTCTCGTCCTGTCTCGTTCTGTCTTGTTCTGTCTCATCCTGTCTGGTTCTGTCTGGTCCTGTCTCATCCTGTCTCGTTCTGTCTCGTCCTGTCTCGTTCTGTCTCGTTCTGTCTCATTCTGTCTCGTCTTGTCTCGTTCTGTCTCGTTCTGTCTCGTCCTGTCTCGTTGTGTCTCGTCCTGTCTCGTTCTGTCTCGTTCTGTCTCGTTGTGTCTCGTCCTGTCTCGTTGTGTCTCGTCCTGTCTCGTTCTGTCTCGTTCTGTCTCGTTGTGTCTCGTCCTGTCTCGTCTTGTCTCGTTCTGTCTCGTCCTGTCTCGTTCTGTCTCGTTCTGTCTCGTCTTGTCTCGTCCTGTCTCGTCCTGTCTCGTCCTGTCTCGTTCTGTCTCGTCTTGTCTCGTTCTGTCTCGTTCTGTCTCGTCTTGTCTCGTTCTGTCTCGTTCTGTCTGGTCCTGTCTCGTTCTGTCTCGTCCTGTCTCGTCCTGTCTCGTTCTGTCTCGTTCTGTCTCGTCTTGTCTCGTCTTGTCTCGTTCTGTCTCGTTCTGTCTCGTCCTGTCTCGTCCTGTCTCGTCTTGTCTCGTTCTGTCTCGTTCTGTCTCGTCCTGTCTCGTTCTGTATCGACCTGTCTCGTTCTGTCTCGTCCTGTCTCGTTCTGTATTGACCTGTCTGGTCCTGTCTCGTTCTGTCTCGTTCTGTCTCGTCCTGTCTCGTTCTGTCTCGTTCTCTGTGTTCCTCTTGCAGGTTTAAAGTGTTTGCTGATTTCGAAGCGTACGTCAGATGTCAGGAGAGAGTCAGTGAACTGTACAAGGTAACAGACCAGAGCTTTCATGCTGCTGGAACGTCCCACAGTAACGTTCCTCTTTTTAAAGGAACTCTTCAACATTTTGACAAATAATCTCTTAGTGAGATGTTCAGATGACGAGACACCTGAACTTGACTTTTTGATGTTTTGTTCCTGTTTCCCTTCAGAACCCCAGAGAGTGGACCAAGATGGTGATCCGCAACATCGCCGCCTCTGGAAAGTTCTCCAGTGACCGAACCATCACCCAGTACGCCCGCGAGATCTGGGGAGTGGAACCGTCTGATGTGAAGATCCCACCGCCCAACGAGCCGCCGTTCGAGGCCCGAAACTGAGGAAGCTGGACGGACCGCGGCGTTGAGTATCTGATCACATCACCACAGCTCTCAGAAAACAGGAAGAATTCAGAAAATGTAACTGAAGTCATTTTTCTGTCTCACCCTCGTGTCAGTCAGTAAGTTACGTGTTAGCTCTCTAAACAGCTGCAGCTAACAAGAACTAAAATATCAGAAAAAGTTATTAAATTTAATGGTTAAACTAAAAGTCCAAAAGAGAGATACATCAATATTTGGTCCTCATTTATTACCTAACACTTTCTCATTTCTATGTTTAAATTTCTGCACAGACATCTAAACATTTAGACTGAAAATTAAGAAAATTCATTACAGGAAGTTTGACATATAAATTTAATGGCTGAATTTTTCATAGTGACTTTTAAGTCGGACAAACAGCAGTTTTACAAAGTGTTTCTGTACCTTTTCAGTTGCCGTGGAGATGAGTTCATATTTTCAACATTTCAAACCACTGAGCAACTAAAGCAAGAAGCTCATTAAACTCCCGTCTAACCCTTAAGTGTGGTTGTATGAAGTACTTATCCATAGTCAGTTTAAGTGAACACTATATTTAGAATATTTTCAGCACTTTATCTTTCTGTCAGACAGACTGTTCTGACAGGGAACCACTGTTATATAAGACAAATATCACTCTCTACAAACCAACCAAACTCCACTGACAAAATCAGTAATTTTAGCTCAGAGAACACAGGAGTTGTTGGTCTGCTGCTGCCTCCATCTGTTAGTTTATTTGTGTTGTTGTGTGACTTCAGTGTTTTAAGGGATAGTTAAGATTTTCTTAAGTCACATAATAGCACAAACACACTAACAGATGGAAGCAGCAGTAGACCAGCAACTCCTGTGTTCTGTGAGCTAAAATTGCTGATTTTGTGAATGGAGTTTGGTGGCTTTGGAGAGAGAGTGATGTTTGACTGATATTATTGCAGTTTTTCCATCAGTAAAGAGGTGAAAATATTCTAAATATAGTGTACACTTAAATTTATAATGATTTTTTAGGTGTTTAAAATCTGTGTTGCTGCTGACCCTGTCCACAGCAGGACATTAGCTTAGCTTCCTCCATGTCGACCTCCATCTACTGTCTGGAAAAGATCCTCATACAACCACACTAAATAATACAAACTATCCCTTTAATGCTCATGTATTGGTGCCAATATTTAGGAGACTTGTCCATAAGGATGCTAACGTTGGAGCTAACAGGGATGAATTAAGCCTGTAGTATACTGTGAACTTAACATACATATCTGTTATTTAGAGAGTTGGCATTAAAATCTTAATCACGTTAGCCAGAGTTAACGTTAGCTAACAAACTGTACATAGCACAGCTGTTAGCTAGCTGATTAATACCAATAGACTGCCAAATCAGACACAAATAAGCCAATAACTGATTGGAAATAAGTAATTTTACTTTCTTGTGACAGAATATTTTCCATAAACATGCGACAACATCAGCTTTAATCAGCCTCTTCAGTAAACTCGTCCTTCGTGTTTTTTTGCGCCGACTTTCTCGCTCATGAATCCCAGATTGCTCATATTTTTCCAGAACACGCTGACTTGAAGTTATCAGTTAAAAACAACATCTAAGTTGTTTGCACTGGAATTTGGGGTTTGGATGCCACAAATCTCAGCAGCTGACCGAGTTGCACTGTGTCATCATTCCGAATTATTTTTTGATACGTTCAGATTGTTTTGTTTAGTAAAATATTAATATCTCATTTTGTAAAGTCATTCTATAGATTCACCTTGAAGAGAACAGTTTACGCTATCACATATAAAAAGTTCACCGTTGCCTTCCACTGTCTCTCTGCTTGGACCAAAATCTTGTGTGATGTTTTTTGTTATAATTGCCGATGTCGAGACTTTTATCCCGTTGACTTTTGACCCTGACAGTAAAACTTTGTAGATGCCAATTACTTTCAACTGGTATTTTTGTTCCATTGAGTTACAGTAAAACTAAATACTCCCAGCTGATTTAAAAATACTGTTGAACTAAAACAAATTTGCCATTGACTTTCAGTTTCTGAGAAATTACTTCTAAACCATTTACTTTAATTTCTTTAGTACTACTTACTTGAACTTCAAACAGAGCAAACCTACAACTGTCCTCTCCTTCCATTGACTTACAGTAGAACTTTGTCAAGTACTCGCAAAAGGAATATCTATTCCACTGATGCAGAAAACTGTTGAACTAAAAAAGCAGTAGGATACTCAATGGCACCACAGACGATGATTAATTTTTCTTCTGTTGACTTCCAGTAAAGATCAACAATAGAACTAAAAGTGCTTCCCATTGACTTTAAGAAAAGCTGAGTTTTAATGAGAAAAATGTTGTTTGCCCCATTGAATTACAATGAATCTGAAACCTTAGACTGCACCATAAACCTGCAGTAGTAAACTCTGCTCCAAAGTAAAACTTACAATCCTGTTACTTTACAGTACGTTACAGTAAATGAAGTATAAATGAAGCAAATATCTATCAGATTGATTTAAAACTAAGCATTTGCCATTGATTTAATTTCATTCTAATTTTTGACATGAAAGTGATCACATTTAGTTGAAATCAATGAAAATTAAGTAAAAGTGGTTCAATGGTATTTGACTTTTCATTGACTTCCAATAAAACTTTGTCATGTACCAAAAAGTCAGTATCTGTTCCACTGGTATAGAAATACTGTTGAACTAAAAAAGCAGAAGGATACTCAATAGCACCACAGCTGATGAATCGCTTTTCTTCCATTGACTTCCAGTGAAGGCCAACAACAGAACAACAAATGTTTTCTACCAACTTTAGGAGGAACTATTATTTTATATAAATGAGAAAAATGCCATGTTTGTTCCATTGACTTACAGTGAACCTTGAACTGCACTGTAGACAATCAGTAATTAATGCCATTTACTTTCAGTAAAAGTAAAACTCAAAATCCCACTACTTTACAGTACATCACAGCTACTTCTCATTGTTCCAATGACTTAAAATAAAGTAAATATCTATTCCATTGATTTAAAGTACTGCAAAACTGAACATGCCATTGCCATTAACTTAAAGTTTCATTGTTAGATTTGATCCTAACAGTAAAAGGAATTCAATTAACTAAAGTCAATGGAATTTTGAGTGAGCTGGTTCAATGGTCTTTGAATTTTTATTGGCTTTTAACTTCCATTGACATACAAAAAAATTTACAGCTAGAAGTCAACATTGACTTAATAAATAAAACTTAATAGCCAAGTATTGACAGCTCAAAACCAATACATATGCCACTGAAACACTGTTGCAGTAAAAACATTTGCCATTGACTTTCAGTTTAGTTATTACATTCCTCATTTGACTTGCCTTGTCACACAGTTTGCCTTTTGGGGCTCTGGTAGAATCTGACCCATTGACTTGTAGTAGGTCCTCTGTTTCTTTAGTTCTACTTTCTTGAACTTCAGATGGAGAGAACCTTCAGCTATCATCTCTGTTTCATTGACTCCAACTCATTGTTCTATTGACTTTGAATAGTTGTATTTTCTTCATTGAGTTGCACTCAGTCTGCTAGAGTGGAGAACGATCTCTCCCATGAACGAGCACTGCTTTCCTGCCTTAAAATGAGACTAAATGTTTTTGTGCCTTTGACTTCCACTGATTTTCAGAACTAAAAATACAGTCCTTCAATTTGTTGTATGTTTATCATTTATTTTATTACTCTGACTTTCCGATTAAGCTCTTTTCTTTTCCGTAGTGATTTGGGATTTTTGTGTTTTTTCAGGAACAATGGCACATTCATGTCATGTGGGATTTAAGGCCATCACAGCACTATATTGTTATTGTTGTCGATTAAATTTGGGTTTAAATACTGTAAACACAGACTTTAGCTGATGTGTAACAGTCAGAAGTTTTTTCTTTCAATATGTTTAAGCACAACTTTTTGGAAAATCTGTTTCCTTTTTCAAAATTACAACTCAGACGTTGATGTGAACAGTATTTAAAAGTCTAAAAGTCAAAATTATGGTAAATCCGACAGGACATGACACAACAGAAAGCCCTCAATATGACATCACAGGTGTTTTATGGGTAACGTAGTCCATTCAGAATCACTGTTTACTCAGCATGAATGTCAGTCTGACTCAAACTAAAAAGCTTTTGTCAGTTTATCACGTACTGTATCTGCAGCACTCACGTCTGTTGCTGAAAATAAACTTTTGTTGCACCTGTAACATGTTGAGCCAATGATGATTTAGTATTTAAACACCTGTTTCAGGTTCTTACCTGCAATCATAAATGCAGTGTTTGTGTTTTTCTTATGAAATGGACGGTAAGGTGGGGGATGTTCTTGCTTTTTAACCACGTTTTCATAGACATAGCATTGTACTAAAACACTCTGGATTAATTTTTAAACCCAATTAAATCATAATTAATTTTAAATTGTGTTGGATTAAACTTTAAAATAATCAAGTTCCACAAATAAAGTTAAAGGACCGACTGAGAAAAACTTGTTCGTGCTGCATCAAACTAAATAATGTCAACGTTTCTGCTAGCAAGCAAACAGCAAAACATTTTGTGAATGTTTTAGGTAGCTAATAACAATGTAACATTCTGCTAACGATTTAGACAGTTAGTCTAACATTTAGTTTGGTTTTTAACGAGCTAGTAAACAGAATGTTTTTGCAAATTGTTTTAGCTCTCAAACAAAACAACATTTTGTTTATATATATATATATATTTATGTTCATTTGGTTGAGCAGGACCTGAACTGATTAACTTCATTTAAATTTGGTTTAATTCACTTAACTTGGATTTAACTGAGCAAGAGTTCAGCTTACCTTTAAATCTTTGTTTACTCATTTTAAACTTGGTTTTGCTAAACTCTGATTAGAACTTATCTAAAAGATAAGGATTCAGCAGACAGCTGAGTCTGATCAGCGAGCGTTTTAGTGACATTCATGGACGTCTTTCTATTCAGGTGGTCTTTAAATGTTGCTGCTGTCCCCTGTCACATCCTCATACTGCCCCCTACTGTCCATGTGCGTATTACATCTTGCAGATGTGTGTTACTTTCTGAGGACGTCCACAACCAGCGCTCCAGACAGACGCAGGACACGCGAGGCAGCCATCTTGTGCACACGAACGCGTAGCGAAACCTCAGTACATCTCGCACCTAAAAAAACAAAAACAAAACCACGGCTACATAAAACAAGAAATATTTAATTCATAATTCAAGTCATAACAGGCCTTCAAACTGAGACAGACATTTTTAAAAACTTCCAGGCAGAAGCGTCAGACATCAGATGGACTCCAAGAAGTAAAAACCGCCAACAGAAACAAACAAAAAGTTAAATCACACAGATCGTAAAGAATCAAGCAGAACGTTCAGTGTGTCGATGATAAAATATTAAAAAGATAAAAACAGAGATTTTTCACTTCTTCTTTCACGTCTCTCTGTTTGTCCTCCAGTTTGGTTTGATCGTCCTCGTCACTCGACTGTACCAACAAAAAAAAAAAAAAAAAAAAAACACTTCTGGCTGAATCCACGGAGGCGGTCACCGTGGCAACCCAGTAAAGCCAGTGTTGGTGAGAGAGGAATGCAGAAAGAAAAGGGAATGACGTGTGTGTGTGTGTGTGTGTGTGTGTGTGTGTGTGTGTGTGTGTGTGTTCAGTTCATGCGAGAATGTTCAGTCCAAATGTTCAGTCGGAAAACAAACCGTGATGTGAGTGTGTGCGTGAGTGTGCAGTATATTAAGAGTGTGTGCGAGTGTTTTCAGGCGGCGGCGTCCGTCTGTTGGCGAGCTGTGCCGAGGAAATCACTGCAACACAAACAACAAGAACACGGAGACAAACGTTAGCATCCAAACGAACCAAAACACAGAAAAATAGTGACATTTTCTCTGTAAATTTCAGAGGCATTTCTCTGATGAACGTCTGAGGCAGACGAAATCTTTAATCCTCTCACAATCTTTTATTGAAAAATAATCCAAACGTGTTTTTGTCTGTTTCACCTGTTTTCAGTTTGTTCCACATATTTTTCAACTAGTGATCAATCTGGTAATATTTTTTCCACTAATTAATTTTAGTCCATAAAATGTCACAATATGCTGATTTAAGTTTTAGAAAACAGTGTTGAATTAAATAAAAAAAAAAAGTTCCTGAGATGATTTATATGTCGCTGTTTTCATGAAAAAGGTTTGTGTGTTTGTGGAAAAATGTCTATATTCCTGAAAAAGTTCTGATTCTAAATATTCATAAAAAGTGTTTGCAAAATGTTCCTGAATTCCTAAATGAGTTCCTGAGTTACTCAAAAACTCTTAAAAAGAAAAGGAGAAAAAAGTTCCCACGTTCCTGCATTCCTAAAAAAAAAAAGGATCTGGACTATTGTTTAAAAATGTTTTTGAGTTTCTTCCTCTGACTTACAGATTATCTTGAAAAAGTTTCCTGGGCGGAGGTGAAATCTAACGCTCACCTGTAAACCTCTCAGCTGGACTTCCTGTTAAACCTGTTGTGTCGACTGTTAATCCTTCAGAGCTGCAGAATCTCCTGCTCCTTCTACATCCTGTGTGCCGATCTGAATGGATGACGCTTTGCTTTATTTTTTACACCTTTTAAGTGGCTAAAAAAGATGGCCGACCATCCGAGACAGAACGCTGGACTCTTACTGCGAGTTTTATTAAAGTACAGTTTTAAATTTATTCCACAAACAACAGTTTTTTAATGGTTGTGGTTGTGTTGCTGGTACCTGAGGATGTTTGGCAGCTCCGGGCTCCTGTAGATGAACTTGTGCTTGTAGGCCAGAGACGAGGGAAACGGAACAAACTGCACCTTGTGACCGCTGAGGCTCTGCGACTGGGAGGCCATGTTGTACAGCTGCAGGACGAGAATTTATTTTATTGTTTGAACAGAAATATCTGTATTTATGTGTTTGTGTTCTTGTAAAACTCTTGTACCTTTTTGCCCAGATGGAACGGAACCACGCCGTCATCCTCGGCGTGGAGGATCAACACGGGACAGGAGATATGATTCACACTGACAACAGACAAACACACACTTTACTGCTGGGTCATGTAGTACCACACACCAACAGTAGGGGGCGTTTTATATGAAGCTGCAGTTCCTCTAACAGCCACTAGGTGATTTTCACTGTGATAAACTGTACAGTTATCAGTCAGAGACCGTCTGCAGGGTCAGAGGTCATCAGCTGTAATAAAGAACCAAACTGTTCTCCGATCAGGTGGACGTGGACTTTGTCCTGAATCTGAGCAGCTCTCCGTCTCTTAATCAGCTGTTGTTTCAACATTTAAATTCCCAGAGGATTTAGACGGCTGTGGTTCAGTTTCAGCCTCCAAACAAGTTCAGAAAAATGA